>NC_136267.1:138435196-138567696 GCF_964187855.1 Myxine glutinosa | reverse complement strand
GCAGGATATCTCGAAACGTTGTGGACGGATTCGGACGAAACTTCACGGACAGGTTGCGGATACGGATGAATTCATTCGATTTTGGTGAAGATCCGGATCCAGATCCAAATACTATGATTTTTTGATTTTTAAAAGTGATTCTTCATAATTAAGATATGGGGCCAAAAACGATATACAGCATGACATTTCAAAAACTTGTGGACAACTTATGACAAAACTAGGTGGACGAGTTGGTTTGGCCACAAGAACAAGCCGATTCGATTTTGGTTCAGGTCCGAATCCAGATCCGGCCTATCAGTGGGATACAAAGCGTAAACTGTTCAGTCTGGCGGAGGTATGTGCTCTATTGAGTACCATTCCTGTTGTACTGTATATGTGTGATACAAACTATCAACGGTACCCGCCCTATGGGCGGGGCTTCAATTGGGAGGCCCAAATGAAAAGGCAAAATGTCAGAAATTGAAGGCTTTTTATTTTATTTTAAACGATTTATATAAACATCCGTTAAATCATATCACACGCAAATCATCAAAATCTAAACAGTATTTGTAGAATTTCAATAAAAGTCGCATCACTGTTCATATCGGTAAATATTATTCCATCGTGTTTGGAAAAATTGGAAAATTGGAAAACCTTTCCTAATTGGAAAAACAATATAGCCTATTTTACTCTAGGGGGTCCCAAGACTACCCACCCAAAATTTCGTTACGATTGGTTCAGCCGTTTTTGTGGTACCTGGGAACGGACAGACAGACAGACAGACATTTGGTGAATTATAGTAAAAAGGTGTAGGTGTTGCCAAAAGTGGGGTTGATTAAGAAGGGGAACCAATGAAATTAAAGGAACTTATTTGAAAACAAAAATGGAGTGACGATGCCCTCCCCAGTCGAGTCAGGGCCAACATAGTCTCGGTGGGGCTGCATCCTCCTCAAGCTAATTAGTTCTGCCATGAAAGATTGTGAGAACCATCGGGTCACGTGGTGCATTTCATCATCTGTATTTGTGCATCAACATTTTTTAATCTAAAAAGTACTTTAAATGTGCTGATATGGAAAGTTGTAATAACATGAGTTTATTTTGTTCCACTAACATTGTGCACTGTTGAATGCTCACCCTCTTGTGTGATGAGCTCATCCAGGCGTAAGCTATCAAAATTCCCACACAGGCCACAGGTGCGCCCAGCGTGTGCACTGCTCACCAGAAGTGATATCGCATTGGGTGGCAAGAGTGAGGCTTGCACACCCAGGGTGGTGCTGCGGATAGTTGGGTTGTCATGGACGGTCTCGAGCAGCACACCAGCAATAGAAAATGGAACTTTAACACTGTGGAAAAGAAAGATCATGCTGAGTCAATATACCACAAACATTTCTGTAATATCTATCACAAAGTTACAGAAGTAACTTGGATGCAGGAGGAGGCTATTTGGCCTACCAAGCCTGTGCTGCATCGATAAAAAAACAAGTACAAAAAGTTTTAATTAAAACAAAAGCCGCGTCGATGTTACACAATGCCTAGATGCAGCTGTGCCTATAACGTCGATGTTATAGGCACAGGACATTCCTATTGATTCGATTACTTGATGTTATTAACGCACAGGTTGTAAACCTGGTGCGTTATAGCGTTTGCCTGGGAATTTCTGTCTCTCCAAAAGTGAAGCTCCGTTTCTGTCGCTCAGATGTGTAGCCAGTTTCTGTCGCTCAGATGTGTAAACATGACGTCATCAAATCTATATTTAGGCTAACCATGGGCTACCCCTTTGGCTGGTACGCGGCCGCTCGCTAGTACATAATATAGGATATATTTGTTATATGTTATGTTATAGGATATATAGGATATATGTTATATGATATAGGATATATATAGGATAGGTTATAGGATATATATGTTATAGGATAGGAATATAGGACCCAAATGACCCAGAGGACCCAAATGACCCAGAGGACCCAAATGACCCAGAGGACCCAAATGACCCAGAGGACCCAAATGAACCAGAGGACCCAAATGACCCAAATGACCCAAATGACCCAGAGGACCCAAATGACCCAGAGGACCCAAATGACCCAGAGGACCCAAATGACCCAAATGACCCAGAGGACCCAAATGACCCAGAGGACCCAAATGACCCAGAGGACCCAAATGACCCAGATGACCCAAATGACCCAAATGACCCAGAGGACCCAAATGACCCAGAGGACCCAAATGACCCAGAGGACCCAAATGACCCAGAGGACCCAAATGACCCAGAGGACCCAAATGACCCAGAGGACCCAAATGACCCAGAGGACCCAAATGACCCAGAGGACCCAAATGACCCAGAGGACCCAAATGACCCAGAGGACCCAAATGACCCAGAGGACCCAGAGGACCCAGAGGACCCAAATGACCCAGAGGACCCAGAGGACCCAGAGGACCCAGAGGACCCAGAGGACCCAAATGACCCAGAGGACCCAGAGGACCCAAATGACCCAGAGGCCCCAAATGACCCAGAGGACCCAAATGACCCAGAGGACCCAAATGACCCAGAGGACCCAAATGACCCAGAGGACCCAAATGACCCAGAGGACCCAAATGACCCAGAGGACCCAAATGACCCAGAGGACCCAGAGGACCCAAATGACCCAGAGGACCCAAATGACCCAGAGGACCCAAATGACCCAGAGGACCCAAATGACCCAGAGGACCCAAATGACCCAGAGGACCCAAATGACCCAGAGGACCCAAATGACCCAGAGGACCCAAATGACCCAGAGGACCCAAATGACCCAGAGGACCCAAATGACCCAGAGGACCCAAATGACCCAGAGGACCCAAATGACCCAGAGGACCCAAATGACCCAGAGGACCCAAATGACCCAGAGGACCCAAATGACCCAGAGGACCCAAATGACCCAGAGGACCCAAATGACCCAGAGGACCCAAATGACCCAGAGGACCCAAATGACCCAAATGACCCAGAGGACCCAGAGGACCCAAATGACCCAGAGGACCCAGAGGACCCAGAGGACCCAGAGGACCCAGAGGACCCAGAGGACCCAAATGACCCAGAGGACCCAAATGACCCAGAGGACCCAGAGGACCCAGAGGACCCAAATGACCCAGAGGACCCAAATGACCCAGAGGACCCAAATGACCCAGAGGACCCAAATGACCCAAATGACCCAGAGGACCCAAATGACCCAGAGGACCCAAATGACCCAGAGGACCCAAATGACCCAGAGGACCCAAATGACCCAGAGGACCCAAATGACCCAGAGGACCCAAATGACCCAGAGGACCCAAATGACCCAGAGGACCCAAATTCTATGTATGTTTCTATGATGATGTATGTTTTGGTGAAAGTACATAATGTGAATACTAGTAGCAATTTTACAAAAACCATGGCATAATTTCAAATCTTGACCCGAGATGATAATTATGCTACATCATAATTTCCATGTGCCAACCTGGGCGGAATCCAAGTGGATTCACTTGACTTGTTTTTGTGAAAAGTGAAAATATATCTCGGCAATTTCCCGTGTGTGGCGACGAATTTTTAATATATCTCGGCATTTTCCCGTCTGTTATTTCAGGCGGTGTATGACTGACCATGCCGCGATTAAAAAAAAATATATCGGCAATTTCCCGTGTGTGGCGACACGTGAACGAAGCAATGCTCCTCTCTCCACATTATTGTGACGACGTATAAATGAAATATTTCATCGTGATGATTGTCATCAAATGGACGAATTTTTAATATATCTCGGCATTTTCCCGTCTGTTATTTCGGGCGGTGTATGACTGACCATGCCGTGATGGTAAAAAAATATATCTCAATGGACTTGAAGTTACAGGCCTTTGAGAATTCATTTCGTTCTATAAAGGGCAACTTTCATCGGATTTTCTTCCCGTTTTTTTTCAACCGAGTCTAAAACTATGTTAGCGACTGTGAAAAATGAAATGATATATCGAATTTGATTTGAAATAAAACTGTGTGAGAGAGGAAGACACCACGGGCCTACAAAACAGGCCTCAAAGCTATGCGAGTTAATAAAATGGTGGATATTTGTTTATATGAAGCCTCTCCCAAAATGGGTGGAGCTATGGTTCCCAGAATGGGTGGAGCTTTGAGGTTTTGTCTTCTCTGCAAGAACAAGAAGAACAAGAAGAAGAAGAACAAGAAGACCAACAACAACAGCAGAGGGCACTCTATTAGCAGCGTCTGCGACGCGGCTAAAAATTCCCTTAATTATTATTATTTATTTTTCTAAGGCCATTTTCCCTGCTGGCACTGGGGTTAGCCTTGCGGGCCCCATGACAATCATCATGCTAGAACTGGGGTTAGCCTTGCGGGCCCCATGACAATCATCATGCTAGAACTGGGGTTAGCCTTGCGGGCCCCATGACAATCATCATGCTAGAACTGGGGTTAGCCTTGCGGGCCCCATGACAATCATCATGCTAGAACTGGGGTTAGCCTTGTGGGCCCCATAACAATCATCATGCTAGAACTGGGGTTAGCCTTGCGGGCCCCATGACAATCATCATGCTAGAACTGGGGTTAGCCTTGTGGGCCCCATGACAATCATCATGCTAGAACTGGGGTTAGCCTTGCGGGCCCCATGACAATCATCATGCTAGAACTGGGGTTAGCCTTGCGGGCCCCATGACAATCATCATGCTAGAACTGGGGTTAGCCTTGCGGGCCCCATGACAATCATCATGCTAGAACTGGCGTTGGCTTTGCGGGCCCCATGACAATCATCATGCTAGAACTGGGGTTAGCCTTGCGGGCCCCATGACAATCATCATGCTAGAACTGGGGTTGGCCTTGTGGGCCCCATGACAATCATCATGCTAGAACTGGGGTTAGCCTTGCGGACCCCATGACAATCATCATGCTAGAACTGGGGTTAGCCTTGCGGGCCCCATGACAATCCTCATGCTAGAACTGGGGTTAGCCTTGCGGGCCCCATGACAATCATCATGCTATAACTGGGGTTAGCCTTGCGGGCCCCATGACAATCATCATGCTAGAACTGGGGTTAGCATTGCAGGCCCCATGACAATCATCATGCTATAACTGGGGTTAGCCTTGTGGGCTCCATGACAATCATCATGCTAGAACTGGGGTTAGCCTTGCGGGCCCCATGACAATCATCATGCTAGAACTGGGGTTAGCATTGCGGGCCCCATGACAATCATCATGCTAGAACTGGGGTTAGCCTTGCGGGCCCCATGACAATCATCATGCTAGAACTGGGGTTAGCCTTGCGGGCCCCATGACAATCATCATGGTAGAACTGGGGTTAGCCTTGCGGGCCCCATGACAATCATCATGCTAGAACTGGGGTTAGCCTTGTGGGCCCCATGACAATCATCATGCTAGAAATGGGGTTAGCCTTGCGGGCCCCATGACAATCATCATGCTAGAACTGGGGTTAGCCTTGCGGGCCCCATGACAATCATCATGCTAGAACTGGGGTTAGCCTTGCAGGCTCCATGACAATCATCATGCTAGAACTGGGGTTAGCCTTGCGGGCCCCATGACAATCATCATGCTAGAACTGGGGTTAGCCTTGCAGGCTCCATGACAATCATCATGCTAGAACTGGGGTTAGCCTTGCGGGCCCCATGACAATCATCATGCTAGAACTGGGGTTAGCCTTGCGGGCCTCATGACAATCATCATGCTAGAACTGGGGTTGGCCTTGTGGGCCCCATGACAATCATCATGCTAGAACTGGGGTTAGCCTTGCGGACGCCATGACAATCATCATGCTAGAACTGGGGTTAGCCTTGCGGGCCCCATGACAATCCTCATGCTAGAACTGGGGTTAGCCTTGTGGGCCCCATGACAATCATCATGCTATAACTGGGGTTAGCCTTGCGGGCCCCATGACAATCATCATGCTAGAACTGGGGTTAGCCTTGCGGGCCCCATGACAATCATCATGCTAGAACTGGGGTTAGCATTGCGGGCCCCATGACAATCATCATGCTAGAACTGGGGTTAGCCTTGCGGGCTCCATGACAATCATCATGCTAGAACTGGGGTTAGCCTTGCGGGCCCCATGACAATCATCATGCTAGAACTAGGGTTAGCCTTGCGGGCCCCATGACAATCATCATGCTAGAACTGGGGTTAGCCTTGCGGGCCCCATGACAATCATCATGCTAGAACTGGGGTTAGCCTTGTGGGCCCCATGACAATCATCATGCTAGAAATGGGGTTAGCCTTGCGGGCCCCATGACAATCATCATACTAGAACTGGGGTTAGCCTTGCGGGCCCCATGACAATCATCATGCTAGAACTGGGGTTAGCCTTGCAGGCTCCATGACAATCATCATGCTAGAACTGGGGTTAGCCTCGCGGGCCCCATGACAATCATCATGCTAGAACTGGGGTTAGTCTTGCGGGCCCCATGACAATCATCATGCTATAACTGGGGTTAGCCTTTCGGGCCCCATGACAATCATCATGCTATAACTGGGGTTAGCCTTTCGGGCCCCATGACAATCATCATGCTAGAACTGGGGTTAGCCTTGCGGACCCCATGACAATCATCATGCTAGAACTGGGGTTAGCCTTGTGGGCCCCATGACAATCATCACGCTAGAGCTGGGGTTAGCCTTGCGGGCCCCATGACAATCATCATGCTAGAACTGAGGTTAGCCTTGCGGGCCCCATGACAATCATCATGCTAGAACTGGGGTTAGCCTTTCGGGCCCCATGACAATCATCATGCTAGAACTGGGGTTAGCCTTGCGGACCCCATGACAATCATCATGCTAGAACTGGGGTTAGCCTTGTGGGCCCCATGACAATCATCACGCTAGAGCTGGGGTTAGCCTTGCGGGCCCCATGACAATCATCATGCTAGAACTGAGGTTAGCCTTGCGGGCCCCATGACAATCATCATGCTAGAACTGGGGTTAGCCTTGCGGGCCCCATGACAATCATCATGCTAGAACTGGGGTTAGCCTTGCGGGCCCCATGACAATCATCATGGTTCCCTGTTTGAGGCAATGTTTTTATGGCCGGATGCCCTTCCTGACGCCAACCCTTGGTCGCCTCTTACGACACGCAGAGATATGGTGTACCTATTCTAAACCGGGGCACACATCGGCACATTCATCCCAGCAAGCTGGTACTCAATTTGCGGACCTCGGAAGGATGACTGGCTGAGTCAACCACCCTGGCATTAATTTAGCGACCGACCGGGATTCGAACTCAAGATCACATCCTGAGATCCCCTTTATAATTATCTCCTTTCTAATGTTGCCATAGGTTAGTCTTGCTTGCCCCAGAATCAATCTAGTCACTCTATGCTGAACCCTCTCTATGGCAGCTAGGTTGTATAACCTAATACAATGTATGACCTGAGACTTACCGGAAGATCTCCTTTCTTCATACTTTATATTGTACCAGCCATGCATACCACCTGCCCCTTCCCTCTGGTTCTTTCTTGTTCCTCACTTGCACACCCCAACTGGTGTAACAAGGAAAACCTTCCTACCTGACTTGTTCATGGCTTGGTATCGTCTCGGAAAATTTCGGACTTGGGATTATTTTTCATCTTGGGAAACCCCATTTATTGAGTACTGCACTGTGGATCGAGTACACGGACACAGAAAAGAAGAGGTACCCATTGGGAATCCTTACAGTTTTGAATTGGCGATAGCAGAGCCATTCCTGAAGAGAATGATGGTGGTGGATTGTGCTGGTAAGTAGAGGGCCAGGCCCACTCTAGCACCACCCTCAATGAACACTGCACACTCACACCATGCGTATTATATACCTCATACAACATGCTTCATATAAACTTCATAAATTCATAAAATAAACCTTGGTATTCATTAGAAATATGTGAAGAGATGCACACCTTGTAAGGAGAACTTGTGGTGCACACAGTCTGCCATCAGTTGGTAGCTGCAGTCTCCAGTGAACTGCAACTGCTTCCCATCAAACGTCGAAATCCAGTGATTCCCATACAGAGAGCAGCGGCCTGGGAGAGACTGGATGTCTATCGAAGCTGCAATGAGAGGAGGACTTTGTTTTTAACAATTGCCATGATCATGTTTGGAGTCATGTGGACCTCGTCAAAAATCAAGAGTTAAAACATCAAATGAGGCAGAAACCATAAAAATGAAATTGTAATAACATTATGATCAATATGTCTGTCTTGTTAAGTATGAAATCCCAATGGAGTGTGTGTGTACGCATGCACGCGGATGTGCTAACGTGCATTCTACAGTTAGATTGCACATGCACAGAGACCATCCTCCAATAGTCACACACCCACAAAAAATGCAAGCAATAAACTATTTGGATCTTATATGATGGGAGTTGATATCGTGCAGATAGCCGGCTTAATGCCATATTTGGATGACAGGCCAACCGAGCGGTGGTGTAACATGCCTATGTTCTGGTGTATGTCTAAACAAGCCTGATTATACAAATAAAGGGATTACTTGAATTAATTTATTTCCCTCCAGGAGTTTTCAATGAACTGAATTGGCGGCGTGGGAAAGATGGTAGAAACCAGACATGCACGCGGAAACTTAGGAATAAATTATTTAATTGCAGACACACATGAGACAGATGGTCATGGAGTCCCAAGCACAGAATAAAACAATTATTAAAGAAGCGATGGCAACAAACAATAAACGAATTCCCTAAGGGGCCGAACACAGTCAAACATTCACCTAACCAGGTGAGGTAATTAAAGACTGATCCACCAGGCTGACACACCGGCTGTTGAGTTGGATATCAGGGGTGTTGTTATCCAAAATGCTGACCCCCCCAATTAACTGTGAACCGCCTTCACTTGTAGAAACACAGGCGGCGGTGAACCGGTTGAAAGGGAGGCAAAGCTCCTGGGACTTGTGTGTGGCATCAATGCTGAGCTTCTCAAGGCTGGTGGAAATGCTGTACTTGAGTCGTTGCATGCAGTTCTGTGCTCTGTTTGGAGCACAGGCATCATCCCAACTGACTGTAAGAGGGGCTTTGTTGTCCCCCTCTGGAAAGGGAAGGGTGATCACCAGGACTGCAACAACTACCGAGGGGAGACGCTACTCTCGGTGCCGGGCAAGGTCTTTGCTTAGATCATTCTTGAGATTGTTTGCCGCCATCTGCTCGAGCACCAGCGACCAAAGCAGTTGGGAATTACACCCAAGAGATCAACGATTGACCATATCGTTCCTCCTCGGGTCCTCACTGAACGCAAGCGAGAGTTTCACCAGGGGCTGCTTGCAGCCTATGTTGATCCCTGCAAAGCGTTCGTTACGGTGACTCGGGATGCCCGTTGGAGGATTATTGCTCTTCAAGGGGTGCCACCAAAACTGATCAATCTGATCTCTGAACTATACTCTGGTACTGAGAGTGCTGTGAGGTGTGGTGGCTCCATCTCTGACTTATTTCCAGTTGTTATTGGAGTTCTGCAGGGGTGTGTACTGGCTCCCATACTCTTCTGCGCTTGTATGGACGGGATTCTGGGGAGGATGTTGGAGAGGTCAGGCTGCGGTGCATCATTTGGGAGTGCAAAGATCTCTGACTTTGATTTCGCAGATGATGCGGTCGTCTTTCTGGAGACACTGGATATTCTTACGGGGGCCCTCCAGGCACTGATTGAGGAGGCGGAGCCACTGGAATTATGGAATTCCTGGGTCAAAACCAAGATGCAGGCTTTCAATGACTACTTGCATGCTGCTGTCTTGTCTGTGCCTGTTTGTGGCGAAGATTTCAGGTCACAAAGAGATTCACTTACCTTGGCAGTGTTATTTCTGTCTCTGCATGTTGTAAGCCAGAGGTTGATAGACGTCTGGGTCGGGCCTGGGGAGTCATGGATTCACTGGATCATGGGGTGTGGAGCTGTCGGTATATATGCAGGAGGACGAAAGTCAGAGTCTTTAAGTCGTTGGTGCTTCCATTCTTGCTCTACGGATGTGAGAGTTGGACCCTTACCAAGGGCCAGAGAATGAGACTTAACTCCTTTGGAAACAAGTCTCTTCGGAGAATCCTTGGCTATCGCCGGTTGGACTTTGTGTCCAACGGGCGGTTGCTGAGAGAGACTGAGATGAGATTTGTTTCCTGTATGGTCCGTGAGCATCAGCTGCCGCTGTATGGACATGTGGTTCGTTTTCAGGATGCTGTTCCAGCTCACCAGATACTCTCAGCAAGGGAGCATCGTGAGTTGAGGAGGACAATGGCCTGACCGCGTGCCTCGTGATTGCAGCAGGTTGATCGATATCTCAAGGAGATAGGGATGGGCCAGGCATCAGCCTGGGAGGATGGTCAGATGGAGGCCCCTGAGAACCGTCGGAAAGTGGATGCGGCGATGCGCTGCTCCGGCGCATGCACCCATACCTGACCTTACCTGATCGAATTCATCCCCAGAATGAACACAGAGGGTTTTCTTGCATGCTGGAGGAGGTGGAAAAGTTCACAAGGATGCAGCTCCTTGGAAGCGTGGCATACAGCATGGCATACAGTCTTGGTGAATGGGTGACAATAGGGAGAGAGAGAGAGAGAGAGAGAGGGGGAGGGAGAGAGAGAGGGGGGGGGAGAGAGAGAGAGGGAGAGAGAGAGAGGGGGACGGAGAGAGAGAGAGAGAGAGAGGTGGGGAGAGAGAGAGAGAGAGAGAGAGAGAGAGAGAGAGAGAAAAGCACCCACCTTTATTGACTTGCTCCCCACTCCCTTGCCCATTCTCAAGGCATTGTTATCTGTGCCCATCAGATGCCAGTCAATGGCGTACCACATTCACGAAGCCATTCACGGCCATCAGATCAATCAATTATACCCGTGGCCACCGATGGCCCATGGCCCATTGGTGCAGAGCCTTGCTCTCCACCACTCATAGTGACCATGCTGGAGTATCCACATCCTTCCCCTCCCCCTGCTTCCATCCCAACCCCTCCCACGAACTGATGAACTTCAGAGGGCCAGTGCTTCTTCCTCTTTCCCCTGAGGTATGAAAGAAGGAGGGCATACCGTCGTGCCTGTAAGCCAGATCTGTCGAAGTCAAGTCATCTAGCTCCTGCCCGGTCAGATTCGGGGGACACAAGACAAGGCAGTATTTCCCTAACTAAGCTAAAGTGACTCGACCCATCCACACAGGTGGGTCCTCCCAGACAGCTTTACCCCATCACATACTGTGCAATCTGTGTGTGGGACATAATTTTTTAACACCTTAGAACAAACAACATATATTACAGTAGATCTAGGTGCAGACAACACAACCTGAGGAACAGGCAGAGGAATCCACGCAAAGGTATAAAATCAACTTGTGGTAAAATTAGACATTAAAATATTCTGTTTAAATCAGACAACTTTGCAAAACTGTACTTTAGGCCACCTGCGTGCAAGTCCAGCCTGTACGCCTTCCAAAGCATCACAGACTACAGGGCTCAACCGGCCAGCTAGAAATGTAACTAAGGCCGCCTGGGCCAGCTAGTCGAGCCCATGGTCTAGCTTTAGGGTGTATACTTCAACGGCTGGCAGAAATTCTGCGAACATTATCTCAGCAGTCATTGCTGCAAAAGGTTCTTCCACCAAGTACTAACCTAAGGGGTTGAATACTTTTACCCCCGCTAATTTCACCCCAATTCCACTTTTTTGAAATACCAACTTCTGTCCTGGAAGTCCTTGGTGTCCTTGTGTTTTACACTTCTCCCTCCCCCCCCCCCCCCCCTTCCCACACCTCCTCCCCCCAAGCCCTCTCCCTTCCACACATCTCCCTGCTCTCAAATGTTGTGTTTGTGTGCTTCCCCTTCTCTCCCCATCTTGTCTTCCGCTCCCTCTTTTTATATATTTTGTTTGTCTGGTTGATTTGTTTGTGAAGTAAATGTCAGCTCTTTCACGAGCCTCGATTCAGTATACAAAAAAAAAAAAAAACCAGTGAATTTTGATTTGTCCATGTTTTTTGCAGGTATTCCTGATATGTAACCTTATTCAACTATAACAGCGTTTGGTTTGACCTCCTCTGTTTTGAATACAAAAGTTCATTTGGAAAATTTGTTTCTACATAATTTATAGTTCCTCTAAATGTGGCATTATTGGTAGGGGGTGAATACTTTTGCAGGCCGCTGTACATGTGCATTACTTTATTGATTTGATGGACCGAAGTTCATAAGAGTATGGTATGTTTTCTGCCATGGCAAATGAGGTGTTGCATCGGCCGTTTATCTCTTTTGCTCTGATGAAGGACTAATGCTCGAAAACATACCTAGTGTAGCAGCATAGCAAACCTGTTGTGCATTTTGTGATACAAGCACCAAATTTGGCACAAATGTACATTAATATGTTGCGAACATTTTCAGATATTGGGCCACTTGAAATTCTCTCTTTATGTCCGCCATATTGGATTTCAAAATGGCCGCCACTTGAAATCTACATTTGCTATTATCTCTGGACGTAATGCAGCTATTGACTTGATTCTGGTATCTAAATGTATGTTTTTGGGGGCAAGGAATCCAATGGTACCAATTTCAACTTAATATTATCTATCACAGTCTGTTATATAATTTTATTTGGAAATTATCTAGGCAAATATTGGATTCAACACAATACTTTGAAAAGAATGTCTTAGTTCTGTAAATGTCTTAGGTATAATACTGACATGCTACATGGTCTAGTATTTGAGGCTAGGTGTACTGGTATCTGAGGCTAGGTATATACCGGTACTGAAGATACGTGTACATAAACAGTGTCATGTTAACAAGTTCAGCATTGCCACAAGTACATGTATGTTGTTGACTCATCGTCATGTGCAGTCCCCTTCACACACACAGAGGGCTGTGCACTGAAGGGCAGCCTTTTTGCACTTGCAGCGCCTCACACACCCTTTCTTGCACTTGCAAGAAACCAGCTCAATGCAGCTGTGAACTGCCTCAGTTAGCCTGGTCCAGTAAGGTGTGTACTGTCCTTCTCCAGTCCTTGACCAACCCCAGTTGGTTGGTGGAGGGAGCTCTGGTGCTGGCAGCAGTATCTGACCCCACACATGTCCACCTTGATACACTGCCCTCTTGACATGTTCCTCCAGAGCTGCCTTCTTTGGAGGGATGAGCTGCACATTGTTCTTCCTTGCGAAAAGTTTCCTCCTGGCCTTGTCAATGTCTGTGCATTTGCTGGTTCGATCATACAACAGGATCACGAACCTCTCGATGATGCGCATTGCATCGTCTGGTATGTCACGAGGTGCAGAGGACAGCAGCAGCAGCGCCTCAGTGAGTTCTGGCAGTACCGTCCAGACTGCCCACGCAGTGTTCTTGCCATGTCTATGAAAACTAGACACAGTGTCGCATCCAGTTAGAGCGTGGAACATTGGCAGTGCACGAGCCTTCTCTCGTCCCAATCCAGCTGCTATTTCGTGTGCTGCTAGGTATCGGAAACTCTGGCCTGTTCCGAATGCCAGCCACAGTTTGTCTTCTGGTTGCAACTCCTGTGCCAGGGACACTGCCAGCACCACAACATCGGTGTCTACAGTCCAGATGAGTATTGCATGGTGTCCATGCTGGACTGCGTGAGATGCATGCAGCAACATCCGACTGTCAGCCTCTTCATGGTTACATGGGGCGAGTGAGGTCAGATCTGGCAGTAGTGGCTTGCTGAGCACTGCCTCTCCATCAGTAATGACGAGTTGCTTGTCCTCCTGGCCAAACCATTCCATGAGAGCTGCTGAGAGGAACCTGAACAGCTCGGTCTTGTTGCTGTCCACTCGTAGGAAGTTCTGCCAGTTTCCTGGTATGGCTGCGGCAGCCACCACACGTCTCCGCACACCTCGTCCCCGCTTTGCACGTGTACTACCTTTCAGTGAATCAGCAAGGTAAGTATCCCAGACCAGATCCAGGCGTGACACTGTTTGCAGCTTCGTGGACATATATGGGATGAAGATCTGTTGTGCATACTCTTCAAAGGTCTTTGATGCAGCCGGCTTCAGCATCTGGACGATGGCTGCTCCATCAAGCACAATACAGGTCGTGACAGGAGTCTCTGTCTTTGCGTCGGAGACTTCTTCCAAGCATGTGAGGAGATCACTCTTGGTACCAGTGCAGAGGCTTCCACCATCAGACAATGCAGGAGGACATGCCTGATTCTCGTGACAAAAGAACTCCTCAAGGTTTCCATCCCTCGTCTGGCAGCCAATGTACAGGCGTGCGAAGAGTTCACGGTCATTCTTGATGGAGGCGAGCTGTTGCTGACCTTTGCTCTGGCTTCTTGGAGTGGAAGTGCTGAACACCTTCAGCTTGTTACGAGGAATGGGTGCGTCCACTGCCTTTGTTCTGTCCAACAGACACTCTCTGGTGAAAGCCTCGAACTGCTCTTGGCCAATCCTCTTGGCATTCATCACGGTCTCCACAGCAGCAGGATCTGCGATCTCCTTTGTGTCCAGTTTGACTACATCCTGACTCTCCTCCTCGAATGGGTTGCCCATCTCCTCTATGACACCGACGAGAGAGCGAACATCTTTCACAAATGAGGCCTGTACACTTGGCGTCTGATCATGATGACGTGTGTCTGCTGTTTGCCGTCTCCAGTGTTGGTTCCCATCCTGGAATTCCTCGATCACCCTGGCAACTTCTGGTCCCGCAACCATCCAGCGACGTAGGGCACTAGGGTTGTCAGTGAGCCCAACTGCTCCACCGTCTCCTTTGATGCAGGCATTATTCTGCTCATGTGCCTGGTCAATCGGGATTGAAGAGAACACCCTCTGTGTTTTCTGAACGGTGAAGTGGCTTTCCCTGAATTTCCTGGCTACATCTGGGTGTTTGATGGTGAGTTCGGCCATGTCCTTCAGGTGCACTGGTATCCACCTAGCATAGTGGGTGTGATCCAGTGCATGGAACCAGGGGACCAGCTCTGTCAGAGCATCGAGGTACATCATTAACGATCCCTGCCTGAGAGAACGCACATACACAAGAACCAACAGTTCTAGTTCCAGCACGGTTGCCCAGTAGTGAAACTGGGGGATGTCTTCTCCTCTCTGGCAACACCAGTCTTCAAACTCCGGAAGGTCCTCTGCATCCCTGGTTTCTCCCAGACAGTAGTGGTTGTAGGCACGGTGTTGCAGGATGTACAGTGCTGCTGCAGTCACTTGATGTGCTCTTCTTGTGCGCAAGACATGGGATGCTCGCAGGAATGAGTCTGCTGTCCCTGCTGTCGCAATCTCGGCTTGCACAAGTGCTTGCACCCAACCACTCCCTTTCAGCCAGTCCCCCAGTGTCCTCAGTGCCGCCATCTCTATGTGGAGGCCACCAAACATCACCACTATCTGGTCTTCACCATAGCTCTCTGGCCACTTCCACTGTATCTGCTTGGCCAAAGCAAACAGTGGCTGATCAACGGTGACCACTGGTGTCTGTCCAGGATTCAGGTGTTCCACAGCATTCTTCACGACGTCCATTGAGTGCCGGATCATGGCCACTGTGTGGGCACTCTCCAGGAAGAGTGGAAGCAGCGACGTGGGGCAGATGACTCGAGCATCTGGTGGCTGTCGGCTGGCATGAAATGCAGCCCAAGATGTGTTGTCATTGTCCACTGTACCAGTGTTGTCTTCCAGGACGCGCTTTGCATTGCCTAGCCATTGGTATTCTTCATCAGTCTGCTGTTTGAAGTCTCCTCTGGTCAATGACGCCACTTTAGCAGCTGGGACAGGCGACTTCTTGATGCTGCTAGTGACAGGGGGTACATCAGTGTAGTAGTGCGGCAAGGGGGCGACTGTCTTGGACCGTGCATCCCCAGATCCTCCAACAATGACGATACTCCGATCCACTCCTTCACCAGTGTAAGAAGGATGTTGTATGAGGGAGATAGCGGTACCATGGAAGGAGTCCTTTGATGTTGTTGCACTGGGGTTGTGATCTATGTTGTCTACAGCGGCAGTTGTAAACACTTTGCCACGCATCTTCGGAGGGCAGACCACTCGTTCTCTGTGAAACTGTTGGCAGACACTGTTGCCCATCTGTGCTGAGAGCTGGAGCACTCTATCATAGGAGATGCTCAGGCCAAGGTGTGACAGTCTGTCGACCAATTCCTTCTTGTGTGTATGAGCATGCAGCATCATCCCTATGTATATTGGAAGTGGGATCTCCTGTGCAACACTGTGCCTGACACTGGTGGATGATGTGGTGCCACGTGTTCGCTTGTGTTTGATGCTGTTGAACTTCAGTATCTGAGCTGTGGCAATTGCTGCAGGGTTAGTGTCTGCCATCTGTTCCTTGATGCTGGGTCCCTCTAGGATCATACTGACTAGGGCAAGCAGCAACGGTGGCACAGATTCTTCTTGACATACTTCAGGGAATCCTGTGAAGGGCTTGGCTTCTCCAAACATGTGACGGCGAACAATCTGTGCAGCATGGGCAAGATGGACTGCATCACTATCACTGTCCAGCTCGCAGGCTTTGGCAATAGCAGCACCGACATCTTCTTCAAATGCCATCAGGATGTCTCTCCCCTTGGTGTGTGCCCGCATGTCAGGAAACTGAGCCAGCAGTCTCTGTTTCAGTCGTGTGGAGTGGACTCTCGTGTCGAGCTGGACTCCTAGCTGTTCCATTCTGGACTGATAGAGCTGGACAAGGTCAGCCAATCTGAATACTGGTGCCGTCTCCTCATCTTGTCTGGTTTCTTCAATGTAGAGGACGAGTTCAGCGAAGACAACTGCCGACATTGCTCGCTCTTGTTTTGTGTCCTGTGATCCTGTTGACTGGGCCTTTCTTGTGCGATTGTAAAGTCCTATCAAGCACCGTGGGTGATACTGGGCGTCCAACGCTATCATGTCCCCACCACTGAGACGGCCCAGCAGTTCTGTATCACCAAGAAGGGTTGCACAGGCACGCACCCGTTTGTCCATTTGGAATGTTGCAGCTTTCCGAAGACTGTCAGCCCCAGCAGGTTGTTCACAGAAGAAACAATTTTCTGGGACCTTCTTCTCTGTACTCGATGAGCGTGAATGTAACCTGGTGCGTTTGCATGCAGCTTGTTCCTCATCGCTCTCACATTCTTTCTTGAGTGCTCTCTTTTGTGCTCTCTGCAGTTTGGTGTTGTTGTACTGGAGCCTGCATGTCTGATGATATTTTGCACCATGTGCAACCATCGCAGCTTCAATGCCATGACCATCATCGAGTCTTTCCAGGTGAAATGATCCTGGAAGCTCTCCAAGTTCACTGAATTTGACCAAGTTCTCTGCGAGTGAACTGTACCCACTCCCAATGTCTTTTCTCTTTGATTGGTCAGGTTTGGTCAGTGTCTCTGTCTTGTCCTCTTGACATATAAGGCATAACTTCCAGTCAGTTGTGGTGAGGTGCTGTGATGTTGATGGTGAAGTTCGCTCAACATCAGCTAGTCTGAAGCTCTTGGACATGGTGGAACTGTCTTCTGAATCTGCAACGATACAATGATATAATGTTAACATTTTGTTATATATATAATAGAGGGGTTTCCTCCGCCATACTAATGGAGAGGAGGATAATTCCTCTATATCGTAGAGCATTTAGCTTGGCACACTTAGGGAATTAGTTTTGTGAGATTATGCCGGAATTAAATTTTCACCCATACCGGAGGCAAGAAGAGAAATAAAATCACATGAGATTCTTTAGTTTAAAAATATTCCCAAATTTATTGAATATTTACAAAACATTTGAATTCATAAATTCTTACAATATTTACACAGCCAAGATTTAAATATAAATCAGTCTAAACTCTTATTAGGTTGGACAGTACATTTTCCAGACATACCCCGTTCTGTTAATTACAGCCTTCGTGTTAAATTCAGAACATGTCAAAACTGTCAGTGTGGAATACACACTTCACTCAAAATACTACTTTATATAAAACATTTCTAATTTAAAGCCTTATAGTAAGAATTTCAGATAAACCCCAAAAAAGTAAGACCAGGTTGGCTATTAGACAACCTGCCTCTGTCGTGCCCACCAGACAAGTGGTTTTAGCCAGCACACATGTGTATCAGGTAAGCTTGTGCTGAGTACATCATACCTGAACAACTCAATGAGGCAGCACACAGCAGTGCACACCAGGGTGACCCCTTCAGTGCATAAACCAATTAACCTGTCCACTGCAGGGCATATAGAAATGAAGTTATTTTCTGCATATAATAATAATATAAGTTCAGTTCTATATAACAATTTCTGTTATCACCACTACCACTACAACTACCACTACTACAAGCTTTGTCTGGAATTTTGTGGACTAACAGACAAACAGACATACAGACAAGCTGGGATCAAAACATTACCTCCTTCCACCATTGAGTGTAGAGGTAAACATCATGGAAATTATATCATGCCCTAGATTTAATTCATGCTTACCCGTGTATTTGCTTCACTGGTTCACAAGGTCTTTTGCATACATGTAATTCAGACTCTCGTCTTCATTGCTGACCACACAATGTTGTCTAGCTGAGCCCAGATTGTATGTAATTAACTCATTTATGTGGAGTCACAAGGTGATTTAAACACAGCCACACACAAAGAACACAGTTGATGTGGGTCAACACACATGCAGCCTCTCTACTCTTTTATTTGGGTCAGGGCTGTGATTAAAGACATGTAGTGGAGTCATGTTTGTAAACATTGTTAAAGACATGCTACAGTGCATTGTTAAGGAAACAAGACAGATGGAAGCCTATACAAGAAATTTCTGTACTCTAGAAACACAAAAGATGGCTTAAAGGGTCTAGGAAAAGGGGATTATGCATGTTTGGTATTTATTGACAATATGAATGTAATGTTACATAAAATATGCATATGAAAAACACAAATGAATGGGTCACTTTGTTTCCTAATGGGATATGAATTTATATTTTAGACTGCCAGTATATATGAGCTTGTCTGAGTTGTTACTAGTGATTTAGTATAGTTTTTTTATTTATTTATATTTACAGAACTAAGACATTCTTTTCAAAGTATTGTGTTGAATCCAATATTTGCCTAGATAATTTCCAAATAAAATTATATAACAGACTGTGATAGATAATATTAAGTTGAAATTGGTACCATTGGATTCCTTGCCCCCAAAAACATACATTTAGATACCAGAATCAAGTCAATAGCTGCATTACGTCCAGAGATAATAGCAAATGTAGATTTCAAGTGGCGGCCATTTTGAAATCCAATATGGCGGACATAAAGAGAGAATTTCAAGTGGCCCAATATCTGAAAATGTTCGCAACATATTAATGTACATTTGTGCCAAATTTGGTGCTTGTATCACAAAATGCACAATTCTTTTGAATATTTGGGCTAAGCCGCCCCACTAACCAGTCACACCTTGTTTCCCACAGTTGTTTGAAGTCCACTGTTTAACTTGTCCACAAGGCAGACCTACCCCCTCATTCACAGAGGCTTGCACTCAATTAGTCATTGGCATTATAACATTACAGCAGAATTGATAACTATCGAACCCTGTTGTGATATCTAACAATGTGGATAAATATCATATTCATCACAATACTGAAAAGGAGGTTGAATTAACCCCAAACTCACCCACAAATGAGATGGCAGATAGTAGCAACGGGATGATATGGTTCACCTAAAAAAAAAAAAAAAATTAAATAAGGAAGGAATTGCTGAAATGAATGAATGATGCAAGTTCATATTTGTGTATTATAATGCTGACCATTTTATTAAGACCTGCACCTAATATCAAGGTGGGTTTCTATTTGTCCTCAGGGCCGAATTGACACAGACTCAACAAGGTGCTGACAGAATATGTCTTGAGGAGTTTTTATCTATTACTAGTGATTGTTATCAGTGCCCACACGGAAATGCCCGCACAAGAAATCAATATATACACCACACTATATAAATATATTCACAGTATATAAATTCAACAGAATCAATAACCCAGGCCGCCCACTAATCCCACCCTCCTTATTACATCCATCCCAAACCTCATACCGATTGGTCCCTCCACAGCCCAACCAGTACGCAAACCTGTTCCCAAACGTCAAACTGATTCTTTGGTATCCACATTTGTATTTATTGGTTCACGAGTTATCAAACAGAGTGACCACTATATTCGTCATGGGTGTGTGTCTATCTGTCTGTCTGTCTTTCTGTCCGCAGCATAACTACCCGATGATATCATCCGATCGTGATGAAACTTGGGTGGGAGGTTGATATCATGATCTAGTTGTGTCCTGCCTGGAGTGGGTGTATTGCCCCCATTGTGGGCGGAGCCACGCCCAAAAAAGATGTCTTTTTAGGGGGTAATCGAGTTCAAGCTACATCTTCTCCGAGGGAGTTGGTGGAATCTGACAGGGGTTTCGGTATTTGGTTAGGCCAATGTCATGTGTCTAGCCCCACGGAGCTCGATTTTTTATTTTCGCCACAAGGTCACAAGGTCACGAAATTTAGAAAAGTCGATTTTTGATGGTTTTATTTCATTGTTCGCTTCCTGATGGGTTGAAATGTCGTACATGATCTTATATTATCACATACATCATGAAATACAAGTTTTCCAACAAATTTCAGAATCTTCGACCTTTGACCTTTGAAAGTCACAAAGGTCAAATTTTCAAAGTTGTCGTAATCGAACCGAATTTTCGGTATTGTGTGGCTAACTAACCTCATAACTGATTATACATTATTTTCTATCTCATTTCAAGGTCAATAAACTTCGTTTTGTCATTTCCGGGCCAGCACCACACACAATTACGTACGGCTGGCTCTTAAAGGCCTGCGCACGCAGCGCGTTGGGGCCCTTTGTAAATAGGCATGTACACCGCATGTCGGGGGCCGACACCTGCCACGTGGGCCCCCGACCCCCCAGTCCAGGCCTGTTTCGGTTATAGTCCATCCTTTGTCATTGAATACCGCTCGCTCGTGAACCATCGTCGTCTCCTGACTTGTTTGGTTTACAGTGGAACAAAACAAAAAAGCTGGAAAAAAATTACTAAATCTTAGCTTACTCCACACAGAAATCCTAAAATGGCCCAGACAATAGTATTGGCACCTTTTAGAAGTTGTTAGAAATAATTACATTTCAAACAGGTGATTCTCCTTTACTTTGGAATTAAACTCACCTGTGATGAGTTGCAGGTGCCTGGAATATAAAAATCACTCAATCAACCAGTTTGAATGGAGAAAATGAGTCATTCTGTGTTGTTTTGTGTCACTATGTGTACCGCAATGACTATGGAGAAAAGAAAGAAAACCAGAGAATTGTCTGAGGAGGTCAGGCACAAGATTGTAGCCAAGCATAGACAATCTCAAGGCTACAAGTGCATCTCCAGAGACATTGATGCTCCTGTGTCCACCATACGCAATGTCATCAGGAAGTTTAAGGCCCATGGCACTGCAGCCAACCCCCCTGGATGTGGCCGCAAGAGAAAACTTAATCAAAGATTGAAGCGAAGATTGTTCGAATGGTGGAGAAAGCACCTCGATCAACTGCCATGCAGATTCAAGCTGACCTTCAGACACAAGGTACGACAGTTTCAACTCGCACCATCAGTCGCCAACTCAATGAAATGGGGTTATATGGCAGGAGACCCAGGAGGACCCCACTGCTGAGAAATTCCGACTGGAGTTTACCAAAACACACCTGAACAAGCCAAAATTCTTCTGGGAAAATGTCCTGTGGACAGCTGAGACCAAATTAGAGATTTTGGTAAAGCACATCATCTCTATGTTTACAGAAAACAAAATGAAGCCTTCAAAGAAAAGAACACCTTCCCTACAGTCAAACATGGAGGAGGTTCAGTGATGTTTTGGGGTTGCTGTGCTGCCTCTGGCACTGGGTGCCTTGAATGTGTGCATGGCATCATGAAATCAGGAGATTACCAAGGAATTTTGGAGCACAATGTTCAATCTAGTGTCAGAAAGCTGGGTCTATGTCGAAGGTCATGGGTCTTGCAGCAGGACAATGACCCCAAACACACTTCATAAAGCACCCAGGAATGGTTCAAGAGGAAACGCTGGACTGTTCTGAAGTGGTCAGCAATGAGTCCAGATCTAAATCCCATTGAACACCTGTGGGGAGATCTGAAAACAGCAGTTGGGAGAAGGCACCCTTCAAATCTGGGAGAACTGGAGCAGTTTGCAAAAGAAGAGTGGGCCAAACTGCCAGTGGAGAGGTGTGGGAAGCTCATTCATGGCTATAGGAAGCGCTTGACTGCAGTTATTTTGTCCAAACTCTGTGCTGCCAAATATTAAGTCAAGGCTGTCAATAATTTGGTCAATACCATTTATTTTTATTTTCTGACTTAAAAGGATATATTAAGTTCTGAATCAAAAACAAAGGTTCTGTAATATTAACAGTGAAATAAAAAATTGTGGAGACCAAATACTTTTGTCAATTCAACTTATTTTTAGAGACAATTGTGAGTTATTTGAAAAAAGTGCAAGGGCGCCAATATTTTTGGCCACGATGTATATACATATATACAGAGCATTCAGAAAGTATTCAGACCCCTTCACTTTTTCACATTTTGTTATGTTGCAGCCTTATGCTGAAATCGTTTAAATTCATTTTTCCCTCATCAATCTACACTCAATATCCCATAATGACAAAGAGAAAACAGGATTTTAGAAAGTTTTGCAAATTTATTAAAAAGAAAAAACTGAAATATCACATTGACATAGGTATTCAGACCCTAAACTCAGTACTTAGTTGAAGCACCTTTGGCAGCGATTACAGCCTCGAGTCTTCTTGGGTATGACGCTACAAGCTTTGCACACCTGGATTTGGGGATTTTCTGCCATTCTTCTCTGCAGATTCTCTCAAGCCTTGTCAGGTTGGATGGGGACCATCGGTGGACAGCCATTTTCATGTCTCTCCAGAGATGTTCGATTGGGTTCAAGTCAGGGCTTTGGCTGGGCCACTCAAGGACCTTCACAAAGTTGTCCCTAAGCCACTCCTGCATTGTCTTGGCGGTGTGCTTAGGGTCATTGTCCTGTTGGAAGGTGAACCTTCAGCCCAGTCTGAGGTCCTGAGCGCTCTGTTTCAGGTTTTCATTGAGGATACCTCTGTACTTTGCTCTGTTCATTGTTCCCTCAACCCTGACCAGTCCCCCAGTCCCTGCTGCTGAAAAACACCCCCACAGCATGATGCTGCCACCACCATGCTTCACTGTTGGGATGATATTGGGCAGGTGATGAGCGGTGCCTGGTTTCCTCCAGACATGATGCTTAGAATTGAGGCCAAACAGTTCAATCTTGGTTTCATCAGACCACAGAAGATTGTTTCTCACAGTCTGAGAGTCCTTTAGGTGCTTTTTTGCAAACTCCAAGCGGGTTTTCATGTGTCTTTCATTGAGGAGAGGCTTCCGTCAGGCCACTCTGCCATAAAGCCCAGATCGGTGGAGTGTTGCAGTGATGGTTGTCCTTCTGGAAGTTTCTCCCATCTCCACACAGGATCTCTGGAGCTCAGCCAGAGTGACCATCGGGTTCTTGATCACCTCTCTTACCAAGGCCTTCTCCACCGATTGCTCAGTTTGGCCGGGCGGCCAGCTCCAGGAAGAGTCTTGGTTGTTCCAAACTTCTTCCATTTAAGAATTATGCAGGCCACTGTGCTCTTGGGAACCTTCAATGCAGCAGAGATTTTTTTGTAGGCTTCCCCAGATCTGTTCCTCGACAAAAACTGTCTCTGAGCTCTGCAGGCAGTTCCTTCAACCTCATGGCTTGGTTTTTGCTCTGATATGCATTGTCAGCTGTGAGACCTTATGACCTTATGTGAGACATTGAGAGACACATGTGCCTTTCCAAATCATGTCCAATCAATTGAATTTACCACAGGTGGACTCCAATCAAGGTGTAGAAACATCTCAAAGATGATCAAGAGAAATGGGACGCACCTGAGCTAAATTTCAAGTGCCATAGCAAACGGTGTGAATACTTATGTAAATGAGATATTTCAGTTTTCTTTTCAATAAATTTGCAAAACTTTCTAAAATCCTGTTTTCTCTTTGTCATTATGGGGTGTTGAGTGCAGATTGATGAGGGAAAAAATGAATTTAAACGATTTCAGCATAAGTTTGCAACATAACAAAATGTGAATAAAGTGAAGGGGTCTGAATACTTTCTGAATGCACTGTATGTCACAACTTTATGCAATTGTTTCAAGGTTATAAGAGTGAATGTGTTTTTAAAGTCATCAAGGTTTATATAAATCGATCACATCCAAGACCAGAACATTTGGAGACAATGCACACATCAACATGACTGTCCAAGTAATGTGTCTGGATTTGAGCCTAGGACCTAAGAAACATGAGCAATGTTCTCCGGTGGGAAGGCGTAATCGGCTCAATGAAAGGCAAAATAGGATAAACAATTGCATTGAAATATGGGGTTTGTTGAACGTGCTTGAAGTTCAAAATAATTAACCAAGGAAATGAATACAATAGAGAATAGACTGTTGCAATCATATACAGTATGAGAAAACAGTAAGTTGTGACGTCATCCAAGACATCCATGTTTAACCTTTTCTATGGAAACAAAAAAGTCATAATAATGCCTCAATCTGTCATTTTTTTAAAGTAATATCACTGGTGATTGATTGGCTTAAATGCAGCTGTCAAAATACAAAAGTTAATCGGAGTTCAACCCAGGCCTTCATTGATGGGAGACTTCGATGGAAAGCCAGGTGTGACGTTATTTATGACATAGTGGTTTTGTCGTGCTGTCCTAGTAATGAAGTCTGGTGTTTCTGAACACCTCCTTTTGTTTACCATTTCAGTGTCTTTCTATTGTCTGTTGTTTCCCTTTTTAAAACGCAAAGTATCTGCTTCATTGTGTTTCTGCGGACATGTAGTTCATGGACACACTCAGTTATCAGGTGGACATAATTACCCCAGACATTTGAGCTCAATCGGCACCTGTTTTTGACAAGGTTTATATCTAAGTGACCTTGTAAACAATTAAGGTTTTAAGTGGTTTTGATGGTGGTTTGACAATCAGCTGGTGGTTTTGGGCCACATGTCCGACTAGTGCCCACAACAAGCAGGGTGGCTGCATATAAAAGACCAGAGTAGCCATTTAGGGTCATGGCCGGGTCAAGAGGAAGTGAGCAATGAAGGTGGATTTCACAACCCCCTTGCGTGTTCTAGTGTATTCTGGAAAGGCTAGTCCTCCTAAAACGGATATTGTTTTACCTACAGGTGGAACACTTTTGGACTGAAAAAATAAAAGCCAATTGCAGAACGACAAGGTGGGGAGTGGGGGAGCTCCCAAACTTCCCATGCCTCACAACAAAGATTTACCATATTCACCATGACTGGGTAGGGTCCTCGCTGAGCAAACCATTAAAGAAACAGATTCTAAAGGACAGCCAACTGCTATCTGTGGTGTTTGAACAATTTAAAGGCTGCCGATGGTTTTTCCATTCATGAGCAACTATCTTTCCTGTTCGACAAATTGTGTGACTGCTGCAAGCTGAACGGATCTTCGTCAAACTTTCAGAGGTTCACAATGTTTGCTTGGGAGCGTTTCAGGCAAAAATAAACAAACAAACAAAAAAAAGTTCGTTCTTTGGTCTTTTCAAAAAATCGCTCTACAGTGCCTAAGCCTTTTTGATTAATGACAGTTATATACAAGTGCACATTCGCATAAATAAATACAAAACAATCACCAGACATTTGAACACAAATAATCAAACCATCCCGGAAGCGGTCGAAGTTGGGGGTAAGGCTTCTTCTTCTTCCTGAACGTCCTCATACTTAACTCAGAAACGTGATGAACGACACATTCAGCAGCATATGTTCAACAAAAAGGTAAAATGACCATTTTGTAGCGGTTACCGCTGGATGTACATAATCGCCTTGCACCGGCCAGAACACGGCCAGACGCGCCTCTCCCGGGCATGCCCGGACTCACTGTTCCCGGGCATGCCCAAACCTCCCGGGCACGCCCGGTCTCGTCTTTCCCGGGCATGCCCGCTCTCGCCTTTCCAGGGCTCGCCCAGAGCGTCCGGGCATGCCCGCTATCGCCTTTCCAGGGCTCGCCCAGAGCGTCCGGGCATGCCCGCTATCGCCTTTCCAGGGCTCGCCCAGAGCGTCCGGGCATGCCCGCTATCGCCTTTCCAGGGCTCGCCCAGAGCGTCCGGGCATGCCCGCTATCGCCTTTCCAGTGCTCGCCCAGAGCGCCCGGGCACGCCCAGCCTCGACTTGCCAGGCCGCAGCCAAACACGCCCGGGCAGGTCCAGACTCGCCTTTCCAAGGCTCGCCCTTGATACCCGGGCATGCCCGGTATAGCTTTTGCCGGGCAAACTTCCCGACATAAATGTGTATATATATTGTTGCCCGAAAAACGGGCTTGTCAGAATACCTGAGCTGTTTTGTTTCAATAAAGCAACTCGGACGAATTCCGTCTTTGGTCGCGTCAATTCTTTCGACTCGCGTTGGAGCGCAGTTCCTTCATTGGTGACCTACCGACATGGATACGGCAGTGACGCTTAAACTGCCTACCTTCTGGGAGGCTCACGTGGCTGTTTGGTTCGCCCAGGCGGACTCCCAGTTCGCCCTGCGAGGCATCATCGCGGACGACACCCGCTTCCACCATGTTGTGGCGGCGCTCGGTTCCGCCACCGCGGCCCGCGCCTTGAGCCTCCTCCAGCACCCGCCGGCTGCTGACAAATACGACGCGCTGAAGACGCTCCTCCTCGGCGCTTTCGCCCTCTCACCGGCAGCACGCGCACGGCGCCTGCTTGACCTGCCCGAGCTCGGCGACACGCGCCCGTCCGAGCGCATGGACTATATGCTCTCGTTGCTCGGCGAGCACTCTCCGGCATTCCTGTTCCGGGAGCTGTTCCTCCGTCAGCTGCCTAACCCGGTACGCCTCGCCCTGGCTGGCACGTTGATCACGGATTCCCGCGCCCTCGCCAGGGAAGCCGATAAGATCTCCTCGGCGGGCCAGCACATCGGCGCGGTTACCTGGAGCCCGCCGCCGTCCGAGACAACGCCCACGACGCCCGAGCGCCCTGCGCGGTTGGAGGCCGAACTGCCGGTGCAACTGGCGGCCGCCACGCCGCACCGCCCGCTTCCGACACGACGGCCGGGGCCTCCACCTGACCGGGCGTGGTGTTATTACCACGCCAGGTTCGGACACAAGGCTCGGACGTGCCGGCCCCCGTGCACTTTCGGCAGGTCGGGAAACGGCCGGGCCGGCGTTCATTCCCAGCCATGAGCGCCGGCCACTCGGGCAACTTGCTGTTTATTCGGGACAAAGCGTCTGGACGGCGTTTCCTGTGCGACACCGGCGCCCAACTGAGCGTCATACCTGCCTCCGAGCAGAACAGGCTGGACGCAGTTTGCGGCCCCTCTTTGGTCGCTGCTAATGGCTCGGCCATACGCACTTTCGGCCCACGCGTCATCACCCTCTGCTTCGGCAGCCAGCGCTTTCAATGGACTTTTGTTACCGCCAGCGTCCCCGTGGCTTTGCTGGGCGCCGACTTCCTCTGCGCGCACGGGCTGCTGGTCGACGTCAAACGACGTCACCTTGTCCACGCCGAGACCTTCAGCTCCCTGGCGTGCACAATGAGCAGCTCTGCGCCGACCGAACTGGCGTGCGCCCTCCCGGCAACGAACGAGTTCGCTCGCCTGCTCGTGGAATTCCCGGCCCTCACGCGGCCGACGTTTTCGGCCGTCGCGGTGCGGCACGGGATCGAGCACCACATACCGACTACGGGCCCGCCGGTCTACGCCAGGGCCCGCCGCCTCGACCCAGCCAAGCTCGCCCTGGCAAAGGCCGAATTCGACGCGTTGGAGCACCTCGGCATCGTGCGGCGCTCCGATAGCGCGTGGGCCTCGCCACTGCACATCGTGCCAAAGCCGGGGGGTGGATGGCGCCCGTGTGGCGACTACCGCCATCTCAATGACGCTACCACCCCCGACAGGTACCCGATCCCGCATATTCAGGACTTTTCCGCCCGTTTGGCGGGACGGGTCATCTTTTCGAAAATTGACCTGATACGGGGCTACCACCAGGTACCTGTCCGGGCGGCCGACGTCCCGAAGACGGCCGTCATCACGCCGTTCGGCCTGTTCGAATTTTTGCGGATGCCGTTTGGCCTCAAGAACGCGGCCCAGGCGTTCCAGCGCTTGATGGACGGCGTGCTGCGCGACCTGCCGTTTCTTTTCGTCTATCTGGACGACATCCTCGTTGCCAGCACGTCCCGCGCCGAGCACCTCCTCCACCTCCGAACACTGTTCGGTCGCCTCAGCGAGCACGGCTTAATTGTCAACCCGGTCAAATGCCACTTCGGCGCGACGACCGTTGACTTTTTGGGCCACCGCATCACCAAGACCGGGGCCGTGCCGCTGCCGACCAAGGTCGAGGCCATCACCACGTTCCCGCGTCCCCGTTCCATGAAGGCCCTCCAAGAGTTCCTCGGCATGGTGAATTTTTATCACCGATTCGTGCCCCGCGCTGCTCAGCTCATGCGGCCCCTTTACGAGGCCCTCCGGGGCAAGCCGGCCAAGCATGACATTGTTTGGTCCGCGGCCATGGACGCGGCCTTCGCCAGTGCCAAACGGGCCCTCGCCGACGCAACGCTGCTGGCTCACCCGGTGCTCAACGCGCCCATCGCCCTCACTACGGACGCCTCCAACTACGCGGTGGGCGCCGTCCATGAGCAATGGGTGGACGGGGTTTGGCAGTCACTCGCTTTTTTCAGCCGGCAACTCCGGCCGAACGAGTTAAACTACAGCACGTTCGACCGTGAGCTGCTCGGGCTATTCCTGGCCGTTCGCCATTTCCGACACCTCCTGGAGGGCCGCCCGTTCACGGCTTTCGTCGACCACAAGCCGTTGGTCTACGCAATGGCTAAGGTCACGGAGCCGTGGTCGGCCCGCCAGCAGCGCCACCTCTCCGCCGTGTCGGAGTTCACCACGGACATCCAGCACGTCGCCGGCAAAGACAACGCCGTGGCCGACTGCCTTTCGCGGGCCAACGCGAACGCGGTCCACCTCGGCGTGGACTTCACGCTCATGGCGGCCGACCAGACCACCGACGCCTCGGTGCAGGCACTCCGCATGGCGGACACGGGCCTCCGCCTGGCCGACATCCCCTTCGCGGGCACCGTCCTGCTCTGCGACGTCTCCCAGGGCCAGCCTCGCCCCATCGTGCCCGTTTCCTGGCAGCGCCGCATCTTCGCCTCCATCCACGGCCTTTCTCACCCGGGCCGGAAAGCTTCTCAGAAGCTGGTGTCGGCGCGTTTCGTCTGGCACGGCCTTCGACGAAACATCCGCGACTGGGCCAACGCCTGCACGGCCTGCCAGCGAGCCAAGGTCCACCGCCACACCCAGGCCCCGCTGGCACCTTTCGCCGTGCCTGAACGGCGTTTCGACCACGTCCACGTGGACCTGGTGGGTCCCCTGCCCCCCCTCGCGGGGGTTCACCCACCTGCTCACCATGGTGGACAGGACCACCAGGTGGCCGGAGGCCGTGCCCCTCACCTCCACCACCACCGTCGACGTGGCGCAGGCGTTCATCGCCACCTGGGTCGCGCGCTTCGGCGCACCAGCGGACATCTCGTCCGACCGCGGCCCACAGTTAACGTCTGAGCTTTGGGGCGCGGTCGCCCGTTCGTTGGGGGTCACGCTGCACCGCACCACGGCCTACCACCCCCAAGCCAATGGGTTGTGCGAGCGGTTTCACCGCTCCATGAAGGCCGCACTCATGGCCGGCCTTCAGGACGACGGTTGGGCCGACCGGCAGCCGTGGGTCCTTTTGGGCCTTCGCACGGCCCCCAAGGAAGACCTCCAGGCGTCCGCCGCCGGGCTCGTCTACGGCCAGCCACTCCGCGTCCCGGGCGAATTCGTGCCTGACGCTACCATTCCCTGGTCCGCCGCTCGCCAGCGCTCGGACCTCCAGGAGGCCGCCCGACGATTTGCCCCTGTGCCGACGTCCCGCCACGGTGGCCCCCAGTCCTACGTCCCCCCGGCGCTTCGCACAGCGGAGTACGTCTTTGTGCGTCATGACGCGCACCGGGGGCCACTCCGGCCGCCGTACGACGGGCCCTTCCGGGTCCTGCGACGGGGCGACAAGTCTTTCATCGTCGACTTCGGCGGCCGGCCGGACCGGATTTCTGTGGACCGCCTCAAACCGGCGCACATGGACGTCGACCGACCACCACGGTTGGCCCTTCCTCCACGGCGAGGCCGCCCCCCATCCACAGTTCCCCCCGCTCGACCACCCACCACCACGTCAGACCCCTCCCCACGACCCTCCAGGGGTCGCTTCGGCCGGGTCATCCGGACCCCCCTTAAATTGACCCTGCCGGTGCAGGTCGATTCTGGAGGGGCGTGTGTAGCGGTTACCGCTGGATGTACATAATCGCCTTGCACCGGCCAGAACACGGCCAGACGCGCCTCTCCCGGGCATGCCCGGACTCACTGTTCCCGGGCACGCCCGAACCTCCCGGGCACGCCCGGTCTCGTCTTTCCCGGGCATGCCCGCTCTCGCCTTTCCAGGGCTCGCCCAGAGCGTCCGGGCATGCCCGCTATCGCCTTTCCAGGGCTCGCCCAGAGCGTCCGGGCATGCCCGCTATCGCCTTTCCAGGGCTCGCCCAGAGCGTCCGGGCATGCCCGCTATCGCCTTTCCAGGGCTCGCCCAGAGCGTCCGGGCATGCCCGCTATCGCCTTTCCAGTGCTCGCCCAGAGCGCCCGGGCACGCCCAGCCTCGACTTGCCAGGCTGCAGCCAAACACGCCCGGGCAGGTCCAGACTCGCCTTTCCAAGGCTCGCCCTTGATACCCGGGCATGCCCGGTATAGCTTTTGCCGGGCAAACTTCCCGACATAAATGTGTATATATATATTGTTGCCCGAAAAACGGGCTTGTCAGAATACCTGAGCTGTTTTGTTTCAATAAAGCAACTCGGACGAATTCCGTCTTTGGTCGCGTCAATTCTTTCGACTCGCGTTGGAGCGCAGTTCCTTCAATTTCACATTTGTGACGGATTCTCATTTGGTTGTAATTACTTTTCCATTGAAGGAGCTGGGGCTCCCACGTCGATCGGAAGAATGGACGCGACAAAAAGCTGGAATTCATCCGAGTTGCTTTAATCAAACCAAACACTCAGGCACTCTCAAAAGCCCGTTTATCGGGCAGCAATATATATACATATTATCCCGGAGCGTTTGCCCAGGAAAAGCGAGAGGGGGCGTGGCCCAGCGTCCTGGCTGCGGCCTGGCAAGTTGAGGGCGAGCCTGCCCAGGCGTCCCGACCGAGGCCTGGCAAGTTGAGCGCGGGCCTGCCCGGGCGTCCTGGACGAGCCCGGCATGGTGATCGCTCCGCGTCCTTGATAGGTGCAAGGCGATTGTGAAAACCCAGCGGTAGCCGCTACACATGTCCCCCCAGAATCGACTTGCACCGGCAGGGTCAATTTGAGGGGGGTCCTGATGACCCGGCCGAAGCGACCCCTGGTGGGTCGTGGGAGGGGGTCCGGTGTGGTGGTGGGCGGTCGAGTGGGGGGCACCGTGGACGGGGGGCGGCCTCGCCGCGGCGGAAGGGCCACCCGTGGTGGGTGGTCGACGTCCACGTGCGCCGGCTTGAGGCGGTCCACCGCAATCCGGTCCGACCTGCCGCCGATGTCGATGACGAACGACTTGTCGTCCCGTCGCAGCACCCGGAAGGGCCCGTCGTACGGCGGCCGGAGTGGCCCCCGATGTGCGTCGTGACGCACAAAAACATACTCCGCTGTGCGAAGTGCTGGGGGGACGTAGGACTGGGGGTCACCGTGGTGGGATGATGGCACGGGGGCAAACCGTCGGGCGGCCTCCTGGAGGTCCGAGCGCTGGTGAGCTGCGGACCAGGGACTGGTAGCGTCGGGCACGAATTCGCCCGGGACGCGTAGCACCTGGCCATAGACAAGCTCGGCGGTGGATGCCTGGAGGTCCTCCTTGGGGGCCGTGCGGAGGCCCAAAAGGGCCCACGGCAGCCGGTCGGCCCAACCGCCGTCTTGAAGGCCGGCCATGAGCGCGGCCTTCATGGAGCGGTGGAATCGCTCGCACAACCCGTTTGCTTGGGGGTGGTAGGCCGTAGTACGGTGGAGCTTGACCCCCAGGTTGCGGGCGACCGCGCCCCACAGCTCGGAGGTGAACTGTGGTCCGCGGTCTGACGAGATGTCCGCCGGTGCGCCGAAGCGGGCGACCCAGGTGGCGATGAAAGCCTGCGCCACGTCGGCGGTGGTGGTGGAGACGAGGGGAACGGCCTCCGGCCACCTGGTGGTCCTGTCCACCATGGTGAGCAGGTGTGTGAACCCCCGTGACGGGGGGAGGGGGCCCACCAGATCCACGTTGACGTGGTCGAAACGTCGTTCAGGCACGGTGAAAGGTGCCAGCGGGGCCTGGGTGTGTCGGTGGACCTTGGCCCGTTGGCAGGCCATGCAGGTGCTGGTCCAATCGCGGACGTCCCGACGAAGGCCGTGCCAGACGAATCGCGCCGACACCAGCTTCTGGGAAGCTTTCCGGCCCGGGTGGGAAAGGCCGTGGAGGGAGGCGAAGATGCGGCGTTGCCAGGTGACGGGCACGATGGGGCGAGGCTGGCCTTGGGAGACGTCGCAGAGCAGGACAGTGTCCGCGAAGGGGATGTCGGCCAGGCGGAGGCCCGTGTCCGCCGCCCGGAGGGCTTGCACTGTGGTGTCGGTGGTTTGGTCCGCCGCCATAAGCGCAAAGTCCACGCCCAGGTGGACCGCGTTCGCGCTGGCCCGGGAAAGACAGTCGGCCACGGCGTTGTTTTTGCCGGCGACGTGCCAGATGTCCGTGGTAAACTCCGACACGGCGGAGAGGTGGCGCTGTTGGCGGGCCGGCCACGGCTCCGTGACCTTGGCCATGGCGTAAACCAACGGCTTGTGGTCGACGAACGCCGTGAAAGGTCGGCCCTCCAGGAGGTGGCGGAAATGGCGGACGGCCAGGTGTAGACTGAGGAGCTCCCGGTCAAACGTGCTGTATTTGAGCTCGTTCGGCCGGAGCTGCCGGCTGAAAAAAGCGAGTGGCTGCCAAACCCCGTTCACCCATTGCTCATGTACGGCGCCCACCGCGTAGTCGGAGGCATCCGTGGTGAGGGCGATGGGAGCGTTGAGCACCGGGTGAGCGAGCAGTGTTGCGTCGGCGAGGGCCCGCTTTGAGCTTTGGAAGGCCGCATCCATTGCTGCGGACCAGGCGATGTCGTGCTTGGCCGGCTTGCCCCGGAGGGCTTCGTAGAGGGGCCGCATGAGTTGAGCAGCGCGGGGCACGAAGCGGTGATAAAAATTCACCATTCCCAGGAATTCCTGCAGGGCCTTTATGGTGCGTGGACGCGGGAACGTGGTGATGGCCTCGACCTTGGTTGGCAGTGGCACGGCCCCGTTCTTGGTGATGTGGTGGCCCAAAAAATCAACGGCCGTCGTGCCGAAGTGGCATTTGGCCGGGTTGACGATGAGGCTGTGCTCGCTGAGGCGCCCGAACAGTGTTCGGAGGTGGAGGAGGTGCTCGGCCCGGGACGTGCTGGCGACGAGGATGTCGTCCAGGTAAACGAAAAGGAACTGCAGGTCACGCAGCACGCCGTCCATCAAGCGCTGGAACGCCTGAGCCGTGTTCTTGAGACCAAACGGCATCTGCAAGAATTCTAATAAGCCGAACGGCGTGATGACTGCCGTTTTAGGGACGTCGGCCGCCCTGACAGGTACCTGGTGATATCCCCGTATGAGATCAATTTTCGAAAAAATGACCCCTCCCGCCAGACGGGCGGAGAAGTCTTGGATATGCGGGATCGGGTACCTGTCGGGGGTGGTAGCGTCATTGAGACGGCGGTAGTCGCCACACGGGCGCCATCCACCCCCCGGCTTTGGCACGATGTGCAGTGGCGAGGCCCACACGCTATCGGAGCGCCGCACGATGCCGAGGTGCTCCAACGCGTCGAATTCGGCCTTCGCCACGGCGAGCTTGGCTGGGTCGAGGCGGCGGGCCCTGGCGTAGACCGGCGGGCCCGTGGTTGGTATGTGGTGCTCGATCCCATGCCGTACTGCGACGGCCGAAAACGTCGGCCGCGTGAGGGCCGGGAACTCCGTGAGCAGGCGAGCAAACTCGTTCGCCGCCGGGACGGCGCATGCCAGCTCGGTCGGCGCAGAGCTGCTCAATGTGCATACCAGGGAGCTGAAGGTTTCGGCGTTGATTAAACGACGCCGTTGGACACCCACCAGCAGGCCGTGTGCGCAGAGGAAGTCGGCGCCTAGCAGAGCCATGGGCACGTTTGCGGTTACAAACGTCCAAGAAAAGCGTTGGCCGCCGAAGCAGAGGGTGACGTTGCGCGGGCCGAAGGTGCGGATGGTCGATCCGTTGGCCGCAACCAAGGAGGGGCTGCAAACCGCGGATTGCCTGTCCTGGTCAGAGGCGGGTATGACGCTCAGTTGGGCGCCGGTGTCGCACAGGAAGCGCTGTCCGGACGCTTTATCCGTGATGAACAGTAAGTTGCCCGTGTGGCCGGCGCTCATGGCTGGTAATGAACGCCGGCCCGGCCGTTTCCCGGCCTGCCGAAGGTGCACGGGGGTCGGCATGTCCGAACCTTCTGTCCGAACCTGGCATGATAGTAACACCACGCTTGGTCAGGTGGAGGCCCCGGTCGTCGTGCTGGAGGTGGTCGGCTCGGTGTAGCGGCCGCCAATTGCGTCGGCAGTTCGGTCGTCGACCGTGCCGGGTGCTCGGGCGCCATGGGTGTTGCGTCGGACGGCGGTGGGTCCCATGTCGCCGCTGCGATGCGCTGTCCTGCGGCGGAGATCTTGTCGGCTTCTCTGGCAAGGGCCCGGGGATCTGTGATCGTCGTGCTTGCCAGGGCGAGGCGTACCGGGTTAGGCAGCTGACGGAGGAACAGCTCCTGGAACAGGAATGCCGGAGAGTGCTCGCCGAGCAGTGAAAGCATGTAGTCCATTCGCTCGGAAGGGCGCGTGTCGCCGAGCTCGGGCAGGTCGAGCAGGCGCCGTGCGCGTTCCGCCGATGGGAGGGCGAAAGCGTCGAGGAGAAGCTTCTTAATCGCGCCATATTTGTCAGCAGCTGGCGGGCTCTCGAGGAGGCTCAGGGCGCGGGCCGCGGTGGCCGAACCGAGCGCTGCTACCACATGGTGGAAGCGGGTGTCGTCGGCCGTGATGCCTCGCAGGGCGAACAGGGAATCCGCCTGTGCGAACCAAACCGCCGCGTGAGCCTCCCAGAAGGTAGGCAGTTTAAGGGCGACTGCCGTGTCCATGTCGGTAGGTCACCAATGAAGGAGCTTGGGCTCCCACGTCGATCGGAAGAATGGACGTGACAAAAAGCTGGAATTCATCCGAGTTGCTTTAATCAAACCAAACACTCAGGCACTCTCAAAAGCCCGTTTATCGGGCAGCAATATATATACATATTATCCCGGAGCGTTTGCCCAGGAAAAGCGAGAGGGGGCGTGGCCCAGCGTCCCGACCGAGGCCTGGCAAGTTGAGCGCGGGCCTGCCCGGGCGTCCTGGACGAGCCCGGCATGGTGATCGCTCCGCGTCCTTGATAGGTGCAAGGCGATTGTGAAAACCCAGCGGTAGCCGCTACACCATTATATTTTCCCTCATTTCAAATATGTTAATGTTTCTTTTTCCCTTGACTACCGCCGGGTACTCCAGCTATAAACGCTTATATACTTTACTCAGGGTACAAATACAAATACAACTTTGTCTGGGGGGCAACATAGGCTATGTGGCCGTGGCCTCATGCGGGTGTCAGGTGGGCCGTGGGAGGGGCGAAATTCTCTATGTAAATGTGTACCGTGTAGCGCCACCTGGTGATGGTGGCAGAGGATATTACAATTTCCTTTTTCACCTGGGAAACACTGAGGTTAAAGCACTCTTTGCACGGGAAAATTTTTCTTCCTTGCCTTTCCCCCTCCCCCCCCCCAAGAAGGAGGGGCCTGTCAAAGCCCCCTACCCCAAAAGATGTATATGTAGTATATCTTTCACCTCCCTCTCCCCTCACCGCCCCTCCCCTCCCCCACTCCCTTCCTCAAACCCCTTCCTCTCCTGCCTCCCTCCTCACCTTCTGGCAACGCCAGGTACTCCTGCTAGTTCATTATAATTTTAAAAAGAATAGAAATCTGAGTTCACATGTTACTTTGAACCACATTTGCTTTGTTAAAAATTTGAGAGTTCATGAGAAGTGCGTTTGTATTTTCTTAACTCGCCTGAATGATGGGAATATTTCATTCAGGACTAATCTTTACCATTGCTTGTATAACTTGGAGAATTTGGAGACATACACGACTTTCTAAACGATGTATGAATGCTAAATAACGCCTTTGCGCATGCACTGGGTATGCGTTTACAGTGATTCAGTTCGGGTCACAGGACACTTTCACAGGATCGTTTGGATGTAGCTTGATTGGGAGCTCAGAGGTGAGTGTGAGGAGTTTGAGACCATCCTGCCACCTCAAACACACTCGCTGAGGCCTCTCACCACTGTTTACCCCTTTAGTGCCGGCGCCTTCTTCACTTTTTTCCCTTCAGACGCGTGTCCTCATTATACGTCAACCATCATGGGTCATACATACATCATGGCATATCTTGTGTGTACATGCGAGCAAGGATTAAGAAAACTCTAACGTGAAAGAGAGATAAAATTAAGGTGACAAGTGACTTATTCGCAATAAAAAAAATCTAATTTTCATGTTTAGTACTAAATTACCATTCAGAGTGTGTAGATTCACAATTCAACATTTAAAAAAACCCAAAAAAATGTTGAAGTACTAAAAAAAATTAATATACAGCGTATATGTACATTTGGATTTATTTGGTTACCATGGCAACGGTATACAATGCTTCAAAACATTGCCATTTTTACACCAATTTGAGCAAAAAGTTACATTTCTTTCCCTCCCAATCTGAAGCTGATACCGCGACCTGCAAATAGAACAGTTCAACGCCTACCTTTGGGCTATTTATAGCATGTGCACAGCTCACAACAACAATGCATACAGTACATGTGCTATATCTATGGGGAAATTGTGTACAGTGCATCACCAATTTGTGTACAGTGCATCACCAATTTGTGTACAGTGCATTGCCAAATTGTGCACAAACAAAATCATGATGAGGAATATGTTTATTTTGGAAGTGCATATGACTCCGACCATAGCACATGCTATAAATGCTCATAAATTGTGAGCAAAACTCTAAAAGTGTTTATCTCCAGAAAATACATTCTTATGGATTTTTCATCATAAATTTTGAAGCAGAAGAGCAGCGTACTTCAAATTTGGCACAGTTCATCTCTTCAGTGTACCAAATGTCCTAAACGATTAAGAACTAGTAAAAAGCTCGTCAAAAGTGATGGGTTTGAACAGTTTGTTCGAAGGTGCAGCCTCCTGAGCATGCCAACGTCTGAAGCCTCGGCCTAGTGTCAGGTATGCTTATATCTTCTTTATTTATTAGACATTCTACAGACATTTCTTTTTCAGATGAGGTAAAGCAAATTTTACAAAATGTCGAATGTATTTTTAAATATGGTACCTCAATACATGGTCGTTAGTTCATGATATATAGCTCTTTTAAATACATACATACTCCAATTCTGAACGAACTTGAATAATGCATTCAAATCCCCATCATCTTCCCCAATCTTCCCCTCTTCTTCATCTTCATCTTCCCCAAATCTTCAATCTTCATCTTCATCTTCATCTTCTTCTTCCCAATCTTCATCTTCCCAATTGAATCTTCATCTTCCCCAATCCAAAACCTTGATCTTTTCTACCCCCGCTAATTTCACCCCAAATCCACTTTTTTGAGGTGACTTTTGACTTCTTTCCTGGAAGTCCTTGGTGTCCTTGCGTTTTATACCTATCCTGCCTCCCCCCAGGCCCTCTCCCTCCCACACATCTCTTGATGTCCCTGCTCTCAAATGTTGTGCTGGTGTGCTTCCTCCCCTTCTCTCCCCATCTTGTCGACCGCTCCCCTTTTTATATACTTCGTTTGCTTTGTTTGTTTGATTTGTTTGTTTGATAAATGTTAGCTCTTTCATGAGCCTCGACTCTGTATACAAAAAAAAAAAAAAAAAAAAAAAAAATGTAATGAGGAAAACGAGGAAATATAATGTATTCCTTTGAGTCTAAATTTAATGTATTTGAGCAAATAAGTAATTTTTCTTACTTGCATGAAATTTTTTTTTCCTCCTATAAAGAGAACGAAATGATAATAAAGTGGGGATTCCAATCAAAGCCGTCAAAAGGAAAAGAGAGAGGGGCAAGGATTTAAAATAACGAACAACTAACTTTACACTGGATCTGATCGACACGCAATCACGTCATTACGAAATATCTGTCCAACAGTTATAACCCTCCATCCCTTGGGTCTATGGGTGATCTCCAATCTCAGTATTACAGAATGCATAACCTGGTCTGCTGGAAGATTGACAAAACAATTAAATAAGATAAGAGGTTTATGCAGCCAGCAGGCCCATAATTACTAATACGGATTTATTTACTGTGTGGAGATGATTAGTAATCACAAAAATTGATAAACTGGATGGAAAGAGTTTGTAAACATCGATAAAACATTGATACGTACCACAGAGTTAAAAATGTATAACATGGTTCTGAAAGTTACGTGTCTCGTGCTATCACGAGTCTGTAGTATTGTAATTTATATACTGTACAATCAAATGGAGCATGAAAATGTGTTTTGAGGGTGTCATTTTCAGCTCCATCCATGTTCATATATGGGGCGGTCGCCCCGTCCGCCCTGCCATCACTGCGCTTATGGGTATATAGATTAGCTGAACAACCACTTTGTATATTATTTCATTTCCAGCTATCACGAGTCCGTAGTATTGTAATTTATATACTGTACAATCAAATGGAACATGAAAATGTGTTTTAAGGGTGCCATTTCCAGCTCCATCCATGTTCGTATATGGGGCGGTCGCCCCGTCCGCCCTGCCATCGCTACGCCTATGGTGTATATAGATAAGATGAACAACCACTTTGTATATTATTTGATTTCCACGTCTTCCCCCACAGTTAGGAATGAACTGAAACATTTGTTCCCAAATCTGCCTTACTCAGCTAATAACTTCATCTCTTTTTCTGTCATCACTGGAACACCAGAAAACTGATACATCTAGCACCCCCAGATCTCTGTCATGTCAATGTGCAGTCTCACATGATTATCCTCGAAATTATCGCTTTTGCTCAATATGAACTCACCATCCTGCTTGTTCCACACCTACATCTTCACCTTTTCATAGTCCCACCTTTCCCTAAGCTCAGCTTTACGCATTTGTGCTGCTTCTATTGCTTTATACAGTCTTGCAATGATCTTGGACGGCCACTCCACCAACCTCATTGGATTGTTCGATAATTTCAAAAAAAGTTATAGGCTACGGTTTAAGTAAATCTGTTCAATTCTTGTAATAAATAGCTTTGTAAAATAAAATGTATAAGTAAATAGCTTTGTAAAATAAAACAATAAAAATATGACAAGCAATATTTACCAGCAAGGATAAAAAAAAACCACCAAACAACTTATGTGACACTATTGCCTAAGAGTAGTGACGACGGTTCAACTGCTACATGGTCTTGGACCATTACCTCGTGGAGGTTATGTTTTCACCTCTGTCTATTTGTTTGTGAACAGAATATGTTAAAAAGTTATAGACGGATTTGGACGAAACTTGGTGGAGAGGTTTTGTATGTGACAAGGATGAAATGATTAGATTTTGGAGAAGATTCAGACCTGGATCTCAGAATCTTTTCAGTGATTCTTCCTCATTGGATGAAAGGGCTAAAAATGATATGTAGCATGATATCTCAAAAAGTTATAGACGGATTTGGACGAAACTTGGTGGAGAGGTTTTGTATGTGACAAGGATGAAATGATTAGATTTTGGTGAACATTCGGACCTGGATCTCAGAATCTTTTCAGTGATTCTTCCTCATTGAATGATAGGGCTAAAAATGATATGTAGCATGATATCTCAAAAAGTTATGGGTGGATTCGGACGAAATTTGGGGGAGATGTTTTGTATGCCACATAGTTAGGGAATTTTAGCAAATTGTATTGACCATCTGTGAAAAAATTGCTTACCAAAAAATTTCTTCACTAACGTATTCATCTAGGTGTCTACTAACACCTATCAATTAGTGCAAACCCAAATCCTTGTGGAAAATTCTGGGGAGCCAATCAAAGTTCGGGTGCTCAGAGGGCCTGCGCGAAAAAATCGGAAAATTAACTTTTGCCAATATTGACTTGTGGGATGTCTAACTAGGGGTTTTTTGGGGTGCTGAATTGATTCCAACCATTATTTTTGAGAAAAAAACACTCCATGATCATATAAAATGTATTTTATTGACATTTTAAACAGAACTGTGCTCAATGGAAATGTTGCTTCGTCAGCTTTTACAACCTTATTCATCAAACTCCCCAGTATCTTCCTCACTCCTCTTGTCATCCAGCTGGTTTATGTTCAGGCAAGAGTTACCATGACAGATGCCGCAAGCAGAAATACACTTGACTCCTTGCTTTTTACAGGAGCACCTGAGTGAGCTGCAGTCCCCCGCACAGTTGCAGCTGGCAAACGTCAGGAGGTAGTCTGGTGCAATGGGGTCTGTAGAAGGGACTGGTGCATATCCTTGCTCAGTGAGTTGCCATCCATAGTCCCGGGCATCCAACGATGGACTTTGCAGCATCAGCCAGTCTCTAGTCTGGAGGTAAGCTCGGAGAGAGTGCTGTGCTGCAGCTCCTGTTGTCGGGGGGAGTTTCTCAGGTTTTATGCTCCCAGTAGCAGCTCGCTTGCTGAAGATGTCGAATCTCAAGTCTTCCAAGTCTTTGGAGGATTTCCCATGGAACATGAGCTTGAAAAGATCACAGCCTGCTTTAATGATATCACCTTTCTCAGCTCGGATGTCCATAAACACGTCCATTGCCCTCTCTGCTTCATCAGTCTTGCAGAGCTTGCTTAGCAAAGTTGGTTTGCTAAACCCAAAAATTGCAGACACTGTATCGCAGCCAGAGAAGCTGTGCAAGAAGATGAGATACCTCCGGTATATCTCTGGGAGGGCCTCCCGGATCTTTCCGACATCGTAAGATGTTTCTTTGGCTGTCGTGAGGAAGATCGGATGGTCTGCAACATGATGAATCAGCATAACCAGGACGTCTGTGTCCTCAGCCCTCACCTCGACAGGGGACTCTCTTGCCTCATCTAGAGCTGCGCGGACGATGGAGGTGTCGGCATCATCGGAGCATTGCTGTACACTGATTCCATTCCAACTACATGTCTCAGCAAGGAGCAGAACGAGCTGGGCTTTGTTTTTCTTGTTATCGAGGAACTTTTCTCTTTGCTAGGGCAGCCTTGTCTGGCTTTCGCAACTTTTGATTTTTGTCAAACAGAGACATCGGTTTTGGCGTCAACTCAAAGCGCAGAGCTTCTTTGGTCTTGGCTTCATGCTCACTGATGACAATGAGGCGGTTGAATAGCTTCAGTGAGTCAATGACCAGCTTCTCGCCATTGACTTTGGGTCCAGATCTGAGGCTTGCAAGTGATTTGACCTTGTGTTTGGTTACCATTGCATCCACAACAGTTTTCCCATCCATCTTAGCCTGTATGGCTCTGCCAACTTCTTCTGCTTGATCAGCGTTGACTTGGTCTTCGGGAGTGCTGCTGAACCCAGTTGAGAAGGACACCAGAGTCTTCTTGTCCCGTGTGGCATCGAAAGGGTTGACTTCCTCCAACCACCCAACTATGGTGTTGACAGCATCGTTATCGCTCTTCATTTGGGCTCTTTTAACGTCGGTGTGGACAGGTACCCCACATTTGACCATGCTTCTTTCTAGCTCTTGGTGAATGAACAAGAAGTGGTTCAGAGTCTGAACCCAAGACTTATGAGAAGACTCATTCCGAAAGCGGCCTCTGTTTAGACCACCGGAGGATTTTGCCTCACGCATGAGTGTGGTTTCTATCGTGATGTCGGTCCATGTGCCTGACCATTCATGGTCTGAGAACCTGACTACATGGTTGCCGTACAAAGTGAACTTGGATAGAGTTTCCTGGAACATGGGACTCCCCTGTCGCTGATGCATCAGCTGTACATACAGCCTTGCTCCCTTTGTGTACTGATGGTGGCCCGCTGCTGCGAAGGTATTGAGCATTCCAATGATGCAGCTGAGATGACCTGTGTGGTCTGGGACACGCTCACTCCTGATGAATACCTTGATGAGGTCGATTCTGCCATAGTACCAGACCCAGAGTGCTGGTGTCCTTCCTCCTTCAGCTAAAATCTTCAATCTCTCTGCCATCCTCTCCTCGAAGACAGTGACTATCCTTGGTGCAGATGTTAGATTAGCGGAATTTTGATTACCTGTTGTCTCATCTTTTGCAGTCCTGATGAAGTCCTCCATGTCTTCGTACTCCTGCTCACTGAAGACACCTCTCAGCACGAACTTGGCAATTCCTGCAGATGCAAGAAGGTGAAACCGAATGGCCTTGGCATAAGCCCCGCCTGAGAGGATGTGTTCTGCTGTGGTGCTGCCTGGATAAACTAGCTGTATGACCTCTTGCAACCCAGAGTCAGCCATGACCATCCCGATGGACCCTAGGAAGCTTTTCAGGAGGTGAAACCCACCTAGTCTTGTGATGATGGGCAATTCAGACTGGAGGACTATCTGCATTGCTTTCAACCATATAGGCAGGTCGAATGTTATGAGGGCAGGAGACGGACAGCGCCGTAGGCATTCCATTAGCGTGGTGTAGATAGTGCTGTACTCGTTAGGGTCACCCTCGATGATTGGAAGAAACTCAATGAGGGACTTCTCCTTGCATTCAGGTCTGTATAATGACTTCATGAAACCATTCCAGTTGGCATGTTCGAATGTGGGGTTGAGATTCTTGATAGCCCATCCTGCCATCCAAGCGATGTCCCCTGGCTGCAAGGCTGGAGGGTCTACATGAAGATCTGCAACAAGAACAAACTTAACGTCTGCCAATCCTACTTTCTTTTTTGGAACAAAGGATAGAATCTTCACCTCTGCTGCTTTGAGGGTTGCTGCCTTCTCCTCAACAGTTATCTGCCTTCTTGGAATAGTTGCAAGAAGCTCTTCTTGTCTCTTTGCAGGGGCCGGAGATGTCACTAAGATGACGCCCATAGCATGGAATGCTGTGTTCCTGTTTAGTGACACAATGTTCAGATCTATATCATCACCAACACATTGCTGAACTGTGCTTTCTTCTGGAACGAAGACGGCAAAACCCTCATCCATCTCATCACTATTCTCCTCTTGCTCTTCTGCCTGTTCTGGAGACCCGCATTTTGCATTGCATTTTTTTGTAAACAACAGACAGGACATGAAATTTTGACTAAACAATACACATTATTATCAGTTAAAACTAAGAAGGTAAGTCACAAACCATGTGCAAAACTTGTGTCTTCACTATTTGTTCATTTATCAAGGTATGTCGCAGCACCACAACACTACACCGCGTTGGCAGCAACCCATAGCGGCAGCAACACACACACCTTCCCGCCACCGCGTCTAGACACACACTGGCAAGTGAACTGGGCGCATGTGGGGGAGTGGTACAGCGGGGAACGGGGGAGGGCAGCATGTGGGGCAGTGGGGGACGGGTGAGGGCAGCATGTGGGGGGAGTGGGGCAGCGTTGTATGCTGGTTTCAGCACAATTTGAACAATCTGAATCAATTGAGCCAAATTACCGCAAAACACAGTCTGAGATATCTAAAAATGTATCATATCAATATTTTACGGCCAGGGATTCATTTTTCCTCAAATCTAATGGTTGGAATCAATTCAGCACCCCAGAAAACCCCTAGTTAGACATCCCACAAGTCAATATTGGCAAAAGTTAATTTTCCGATTTTTTCGTGCAGGCCCTCTGAGCACCCGAACTTTAATTGGCTCCCCAGAATTTTCCACAAGGATTTGGGTTTGCACTAATTGATAGGTGTTAGTAGACACCTAGATGAATACGTTAGTGAAGAAATTTTTTGGTAAGCAATTTTTTCACAGATGGTCAATACAATTTGCTAAAATTCCCTAACTACGAGGGGTTTTTTGGGGTGCTGAATTGATTCCAACCATTAGATTTGAGAAAAAATGAATCCCTGGCCGTAAAATATTGATATGATACATTTTTAGATATCTCAGACTGTGTTTTGTGGTAATTTGGCTCAATTGATTCAGATTGTTCAAATTGTGCTGAAACCAGCATACAACGCTGCCCCACTCCCCCCACATGCTGCCCTCACCCGTCCCCCACTCCCCCACATGCTGCCCTCCCCCGTCCCCCGCTGTACCACTCCCCCACATGCGCCCAGTTCACTTGCCAGTGTGTGTCTAGACGCGGTGGCGGGAAGGTGTGTGTGTTGCTGCCGCAATGGGTTGCTGCCAACGCGGTGTAGTGTTGTGGTGTGGTGTGTATGTACAGCTGATGCATCAGCGACAGGGGAGTCCCATGTTCCAGGAAACTCTATCCAAGTTCACTTTGTACGGCAACCATGTAGTCAGGTTCTCAGACCATGAATGGTCAGGCACATGGACCGACATCACGATAGAAACCACACTCATGCGTGAGGCAAAATCCTCCGGTGGTCTAAACAGAGGCCGCTTTCGGAATGAGTCTTCTCATAAGTCTTGGGTTCAGACTCTGAACCACTTCTCGATCATTCACCAAGAGCTAGAAAGAAGCATGGTCAAATGTGGGGTACCTGTCCACACCGACGTTAAAAGAGCCCAAATGAAGAGCGATAACGATGCTGTCAACACCATAGTTGGGTGGTTGGAGGAAGTCAACCCTTTCGATGCCACACGGCACAAGAAGACTCTGGTGTCCTTCTCAACTGGGTTCAGCAGCACTCCCGAAGACCAAGTCAACGCTGATCAAGCAGAAGAAGTTGGCAGAGCCATACAGGCTAAGATGGATGGGAAAACTGTTGTGGATGCAATGGTAACCAAACACAAGGTCAAATCACTTGCAAGCCTCAGATCTGGACCCAAAGTCAATGGCGAGAAGCTGGTCATTGACTCACTGAAGCTATTCAACCGCCTCATTGTCATCAGTGAGCGTGAAGTCAAGACCAAAGAAGCTCTGCGCTTTGAGTTGACGCCAAAACCGATGCCTCTGTTTGACAAAAATCAAAAGTTGCGAAAGCCAGACAAGGCTGCCCTAGCAAGGTCCCTGAAGGCATGTGTGGCACTTGTCGAACAACCCCCCTGCACAAGCCTTGTGGTTGATGGTGGGTGGCTCCTGCACAATGTCAAGTGGGAGGCTAACCTTACTTGGAAGGATGTTGCCGAGAGGTACCTCCGGTTTGTGAAGTCCATGGGGAGCCATCTGGCTCCATGGGGAGCCATCGCCTCCGGATAACGGTGGTCTTTGACGGATATGGCAGCTCCACCAAGGACCATGACCACTTGAGACGAACAAAGAATGCATGCTGTGACATTCAGATTCGTCTGGATCTCAAAATCATAATTGCAAGAGAAAAATTCCTCGATAACAAGAAAAACAAAGCCCAGCTCGTTCTGCTCCTTGCTGAGACATTTAGTAGGAATGGAATCAGTGTACAGCAATGCTCCGATGATGCCGACACCTCCATCGTCCGCGCAGCTCTAGATGAGGCAAGAGAGTCCCCTGTCGAGGTGAGGGCTGAGGACACAGACGTCCTGGTTATGCTGATTCATCATGTTGCAGACCACCCGATCTTCCTCACGACAGCCAAAGAAACATCTTACGATGTCGGAAAGATCCGGGAGGCCCTCCCAGAGATATACCGGAGGTATCTCATCTTCTTGCACAGCTTCTCTGGCTGCGATACAGTGTCTGCAATTTTTGAGTTTAGCAAACCAACTTTGCTAAGCAAGCTCTGCAAGACTGATGAAGCAGAGAGGGCAATGGACGTGTTTATGGACATCCGAGCTGAGAAAGGTGATATCATTAAAGCAGGCTGTGATCTTTTCAAGCTCATGTTCCATGGGAAATCCTCCAAAGACTTGGAAGACTTGAGATTCGACATCTTCAGCAAGCGAGCTGCTACTGGGAGCATAAAACCTGAGAAACTCCCCACGACAACAGGAGCTGCAGCACAGCACTCTCTCCGAGCTTACCTCCAGACTAGAGACTGGCTGATGCTGCAAAGTCCATCGTTGGATGCCCGGGACTATGGATGGCAACTCACTGAGCAAGGATATGCACCAGTCCCTTCTACAGACCCCATTGCACCAGACTACCTCCTGACGTTTTCCAGCTGCAACTGTGCGGGGGACTGCAGCTCACTCAGGTGCTGCTGTAAAAAGCAAGGAGTCAAGTGTATTTCTGCTTGCGGCATCTGTCATGGTAACTCTTGCCTGAACATAAACCAGCTGGATGACAAGAGGAGTGAGGAAGATACTGGGGAGTTTGATGAATAAGGTTGTAAAAGCTGAAGAAGCAACATTTCCATTGAGCACAGTTCTGTTAAAAATGTCAATAAAATACATTTTATATGATCATGGAGTGTTTTTTTCTCAAAAATAATGGTTGGAATCAATTCAGCACCCCAAAAAACTCCTAGTTAGACATCCCACAAGTCAATATTGGCAAAAGTTAATTTTCCGATTTTTTCGCGCAGGCCCTCTGAGCACCCGAACTTTGATTGGCTCCCCAGAATTTTCCACAAGGATTTGGGTTTGCACTAATTGATAGGTGTTAGTAGACACCTAGATGAATACGTTAGTGAAGAAATTTTTTGGTAAGCAATTTTTTCACAGATGGTCAATACAATTTGCTAAAATTCCCTAACTAACAAGGATTAAATTTACTAGATTTTGGAGAAGATTCGGATCTGGATCTCAGAGTTTTTAAAGTGATTCTTCCTCATTGAATGATCGGGCAAAAAACGATATTGCTACGGTTTTGAGATGTGTAAAGTGAGCTCAACAAAGGTTAAAGGTTGCCCCCCATAGATAGTCACACAAGCAACATGTAGCCTCCTTTGTAGTATAGTTATGTCTTAGTATATGTGAGGGTAGGCCCCTTCCAGTGTTAATCCTGCATTGTGTAAAGACAGGAGAATACGTCCTACTTCTGCAAACCATTCCACCTCTGTGGGCGCAATCCAGTTTGTTAAGCATTGGTTGTTCATTAGTCGAGCTAACACGAGGTAGGCCTAAAAGGGTGGGGTCGGCGTTGAGGTCGGGAGCGGCAGAGGCGATGACAGTAAGCATGAGCCGCCAATCAGGGCTCAGAGGTGGTGGCGTCAGAGGGCGTGGTGAGAAGAGTCTGGTGAGTTCCAGAAGGCTCGCGGGGCGGGGCTATATAACCCGATGCGCAAAGCCCTCAACAGGACTTGCCAGGGCTTGAACAGGACTTGCAGAGGATAAGCGCATTGTGAAGGACTTGAACAGGACTTGCCAGGGGAAGAGGACTGGCAGAGGAGAGAGAGGACGCGCAGGAAGAGGACTTGCATCACTCGCACTGTACGAACTTTACTATCGCTAAAGATACGTGGGCGCAGCCAGGGCGTTTATAACTTGCGCACCCTCCAGCCAAGCGAGTGAACGAAGCTGCGTAACCGCTCTTTTCTATAAAAACCCTCCCTGCCGTTCGCCCCGATATCTCGAGCCTGTGCTCGAGAGACACGCAACGTGGCCTTGTCTTCGCCTGCTTGCCATCATTGCGGGACGTGCTGTGACCGAGGAGAGCCGGACGGGGCCGTTCCTGTACGACCAAGCCGGCGCGTTTGGCCTGAACATCATCCTGCCCATCTGCAATCCCCGTGTGAGTGTGTCAGACGGGCCCGTTATCTTTGGGAATTAAGAGTAAGACTGTATAAGGATTTCCCTGTGTCTCTTCGTCCTGAACTGTAAATACGTGTGGTAATAATTATTAAACCTATTTGTTCTTCCTTTCTTCTGAATTCGATCGTTCCCGTGATTTCTCCAATTGACTAAGCACGGCACGAATAAGATCGCTCCAATCGGGTTCCATTAATTATAACTGCGCGGATCACGTGTACGCAAACCGCTCGGTGTATTCCAACCTCACGTGGTTCATGCGAGGCTTGTTTCCTCGCATCCAGGGCAGCGCGAGTACTTAGGTACGAGTGAGAATTTGGTCCCGGAACCCTATTTCGCGCTGTCCGGAAGAGAAGTTGCAGGTCTCGGTTTGCACCAGGCCAGTAAAGACAAGGGGAGTAATCCCCCCTTGATAAGGGGAGAAGGCCGGCGACAGAACCACAACAATATATAGCATGATATCTCAAAAAGTTATGGACGGATTGGATTCTGACAAAACTTGGTGAGTATGTTGGGTGTGTGACAAGGAATAATCAATTCAACTTTGGTGAAGATTCGAATCCGATCCGGATGAAGGATTTTTAAAGCGATTCTTCACCATTGAATGACAGGGCTAAAAACGATATATAGCATAATATCTCAAAAGGTTATGGACGGATTCGGACAAAATTTGGTGAGTATGTTGAGTGTGTGACAAAGAAGAATCGATTCAACTTTGGTGAAGATTCTAATCTGGATCCGGATGAGAAATTTTTTTAAACGATTCTTCATTGAGTGAGCGATAGGGCTAAAACTAATATACAGCATAATATGATATCTCAAAAAGTTATGGACGAATTATGACAAAACTTGGTGGAAGAGTTGGTTAAGTGACAAGAACAAGCCAATTAGATTTTGATTCGGGTCAGAATCCAGATGTGGCCTATCAGTGGGATACAAAAGGTGCATCAATCAGCCCGGTGCATTAACAGGTGAACAATAATTACAAGTATAATAATTAATTACACACTTTACTAATCGTGGTATATATATAGGACTCAACAACCATAGTGTTATGAGCACGGTGTATCCACATTCTGTATTAACAATCACCATAGATCATGATCATCATCAGATTTTCCATGTAAACAGTGAGATGAAGACAAATACACTAAGGTTACCATATTAACGACGGCAGAAGGTGATGGAGACTGTTCGGGAGGTTTCCGACAGGCGACTTCATAACCCGACGAAACGTAGCGCTGTGCGTGACCATGCGGAGAACATTACGTGACACGAGGTTGGAAGGAGGACATGCGTGACGTCATAAAAACTTCCTCATTGTGTCGCCTCATTCTCAGCTTGGCGGCGCCCGAATGATGGATGCCTGATGGCTCTGGGTGCACAAATATTTTTCATTCCGAGAATAATGGAAGGAAGGAAGGGCTTTATGGAAACAACCTTTCTTTCTTGTCCTTTTGCTCCACAGCTCTCTCCCCTTTACCATATCCCTCCCCTCTCAACGTCTTGCACGCAGCTTCCATCAAATATCTTGGATTTTAAAAGCTTTGCATATAAATATTTACATTCACAGTTTTTCATTTGACTTTGAAGCCTCAGGACAGAAACAGCGCTGTGTGAAAACAGCTGTTGACGTCATCATTTGCAAGTCCACGTGACCACTTCACCCCGCCCCTTTTGGGTAGTGGTCCATGGTGTAATGCTGTCCATGGTGTAATGCTGTCCATGGTGTAATGCTGTCCATGGTGTAATGCTAATGTAATATTAAGACTGGGAATCCAACGCCCTTGGATAGCCAACCCACAGGTAAATGCGCTATACCTGTATGCACCATTGTGTCAAAATGGCTGCCAAACCTTACAATAATACCTCGAACAAATAGTTGGAACAGACGGCTTAATTACCTGCCAGTCCCTGTAGTTTTAAACCGTTCGAGACAAGTTTTATATAAGAATGTCTGCGCCCCCAAGATGTCTGCAACAGTGTATACATCGACGTGACATTGCCATAAGAACGAAGTCCCTTCCCTTTTGTCATGCACACGTACTCATGTTGTAATATTAGTTCCAACGTCAAACACACGTGGGAAATGAACTTTCAAGTTCCTACAATAACAATTGGGCTTGTGCTCTTGGCAACAGCTTATCTGATGCCATTTTCACAACAACACAGATGATTGTTATATTATCGTTCACGGTGTTGAGAAATGACCTTGTGATTCTCGAGCCAACTCACAACTAGAGGAATTACTTACATTATATAGGCTTACCTGCTGGAAGTATGCAAGGTAGAGAAGAATGTACTGTAAACTGTCAGCAGATAGATCCCGTATCAGCAATAATACATCCGATCCCATAAAATATTTGGAGATAAGACTCGTCGAGCCTTGGAGCCTGGGTTCGAATCCCGAACCAGGTATAAACTGACATCCTGGACTCCCATCTGTCGGTATTAGTTGGTGGACGTTAAAGATCCCATGGTGTCCTTCGAGAAGTGTCTGCGAGCTGTAAAGGGGGCACTGCATCAGCGGCTTAGCTGCGCCCCTGGTAAATGATGCTGCCCATGGTCATGTTCTGCATTCTAAAGAAATATATGGGTGGGAGACCTTTATTGGAGGCTGGATGTTGTAGGATGAAGGACAGGTAATTCGGTTGGAAGTGGAGCGCCCCTCCCAGGTGTCTGACCCTGGATCAATCCGTTGTTGAGTTGAATCCGATTGAAACAGGTGTCCCCGTGTCCAGCAGGAGGCGCCAGCAGCGAACAACCAAAACTATTGCAAGAGATTCTGATTGGGTTTTGAGGCCCACCCACCTCATTTATTACCTCCTCCAATGAAGGTGGATGGGGGTTATCTTTTCACCACTGTCTGTTTGTCTGCCTGTGAAAAGAATAGGGCGACCTTCTACAACAAAGCGGTCAGATTCTGGTAGATTGATGAGATCTGGTTCTGAAATATTCAATTGCTAGCACTGTTCTTCTGTCAAGGAAAGGATCCTTGCAAAGATGGCGAGATTATACAAGCGTACCAGAGTGAGAACAGTGCAAAGCCTATCGAAGATATTGCAGATAAGAGTGACAATGCTTTGTGGCAAATACATTTAGCAGAGGGGTGACTTTCTTGTCAGAGACATATTGTTTACCATAGTAGCTGCAAGACCACACGTTCGTGAAAATATCTTCAAGGTCCTCAAAGATGTGGTACTTCTGGTACTATGTAGTCCTGAAGAGGTGGAGTTCATAGCAACAGAGATCGAGTTTTATACTGAGATACCGTGTATTCACATTTTGTTGTGTTACAGCCTGAATTTAAAATGGATAAAATCGAGATATTTTGTCACTTATCTGCACATAATACCCCATAATGTCCATGTGAATTTAATTTTTTGGGAAATTTGGACAAAATGATTAGAAATGAAAAGCTGAAATGTCTTGAGTCAATAAGTATTCAACACTTTTGCTGTGACACTCCAAATTGAGCTCCGGTGCATCCAATTTTCTGTGATCATCCTTGAGATGTCTCCACAACTTCATTGGAGTCCACCTGTGGCCAACTCAAATGATTGGACATGATTTATAAAGAAACACACCTTTCCTATATAACGTCCCACAGTTGACAGTGCTTGTCAGAGCAGAAACTCTACAAGGAAATCCAAGGAACTGTCCGTAGAACTCTGAGATATAATTATGAGGAGGCAGAGATCTGGGGAAGGGTATAAAACAATTTCTAGTGATGAAAGTTCTCAAGAGCACAGTGAGCTCCATCATTCGGAAATGGAAAGAATATGGAACTACCCAGACTCTTCCTAGAGTTGGATGTTCAACCAAACTGAGCAACCGGGCAAGAAGGACCTTGGTCAGGGACGTGACCAAGAACCCAATGACCACTGACAGAACTACAGAGTTCCTTGGCTGAGATGGGAGAACCTTCTGAAAGGACAACAGTATCTGCAGAACTTCAAAAACATAGACTTTATGGGAGAGTAGCCAGGCAGAAGCCACTCCTGAGAAAAAGGTGTATGACAGCATTCCTGGAGTTTGCAAAAAAGGCACGTGAGACTCTGAGAGCATGAGGCAAAATATTTTGTGGCCTGATGAGACAAAAACTGAACCCTTTGGCCTGAATGCAAAGCTCTACGTCCGGTGGAAACCGAGCATATCTCATCACACATATAACACCATCCCTACTGTGAAGCATGGTGGTGGCAGCATCATGCTATGGGGATGCTTTTCAGCAGCAGGGACTGGGAGACTTCTTAGGGTAGAGGGAACAATGAATGGAGCCAAATACATACAGGCAAATCGTTGAGGAGAACCTGCTTCAGAGTGCAAAAGAACGTAGACTGCGATGAATATTTTTGTTCCAACAGGACAATGACCCCAGGCATACAGCCAAAGCAACAGTGGAATGGTTCAGAAAAAGAACGTGAAAGTCCTTGAGTGGCCCAGCCAAAGCCCAGATTTGAATGCCATTGAGAATCTGTGGAAAGACTTAAAGATTGCTGTTCACCGATGCTCCCCATCCTGAGGACATCTTTAAAAATCCAAGATGGCCACCATCGGGGGCTTGAAAAGATTGGTGTCAAATAGCTTTGGATTTATTGATATTATAACGATTTCCTGATAACTACTAATATTACACCCAAAAACGCATACGGACCAGTACAGACTGGTACAGTGACAGACTACTATGATTTTTTTTTTATCTAGGGTTGAGATTCTACAGTAGCCACTGTCCATAGATGGATCCCTTCCCCTTCTTGAATTATCTTGTTTAGGATTATATTATACTCCACTGTCTATTCCGGAATAATTCCATATCATCTATGACTTTCCCCATTTTCCATTGGGTACCTGGATTCAAGGTGTATACAGCATGAAAGTTACCTTTCAAAAATGTAAAATTCGTAATGGCAGACCATTTAGTGCAAGGTTAATACTAAAGGCACTTCAGGCATGGATACAGAGAGTTCGAGCTCTGTTATTATGTCATGGAATCCCAAACATTATTGTTGATAAATTTACTATCGTTGGAGCCATAGAGTCAGTGCTGAGGAATGTAGCTTTTCAGACCACACCTGCATGGCAACGAAATTAGTCGAACGTGCTTGCCGTTCTCAACATACCTGTTTGCTACCTGTTGTGTCAAACAAACTCTGAATCATTCGATTTCGATTATTTCTCCATCTTCTAGAACATCCTCCCTTCACCTCATTGGATTGCTGTGTGATATTACCCAAAATAGCTTTAATGGACTTCTTTGGTTTAACCAGTTCTTGCAAAAAACACTTAAGTGTGAGGTAAGGCCTGGACGAGGCAAGGTGAAGTTGCCAGATAAAGTCACATACCAGCTGAAGGCGTGACTTTCTTTATAAAAATGTCGATTGGAATATTTCGTGATCCATTTTAAACATTGGATTTGTGATGATGTGAGCCAGGGTAGAAATGCGTATCACTGTTAACTATGTTTATTTGTTCATTGTCCCCAAATATCATTATTGTTATTATTATAAATTAAATACCTCTCAGCATTATTCTCTTATACATAGAATAAATAATACCTACCATAAGCCTGAGACACTGTAGGGAGCACCTCTTGTGTTTTTATTTCCTGCACAGTAAAGCAAAAACTAATATACAGTGCATTCAGAAAGTATTCAGACCCCTTCACCTTTTCACATTTTGTTATGTTGCAGCCTTATGCTGATCTCGTTTAAATTCATTTTTCCCCTCATCAATCTACACTCAATACCCCATAATGACAAAGAGAACACAGGATTTTAGAAAGTTTTGCAAATTTATTAAAAAGAAAAAACTGAAATATCACATTGACATAAGTATTCATACCCTTTGCTATGACACTTGAAATTTAGCTCAGGTGCCTCCCATTTATCTTGATCATCTTTGCGGTGTTTCTGCACCTTGATTGGAGTCCACCTGTGGTAAATTCAATTGATTGGACATGATTTGGAAAGGCACACACCTGTCTATATAAGGTCTCATAGCTGACAATGCATATCAGAGCAAAATCCAAGCCATGAGGTCGAAGGAACTGCCTGCAGAGCTCAGAGACAGGATTGTGTCGAGGCACAGATCTGGGGAAGCCTACAAAAAAATCTCTGCTGCATTGAAGGTTCCCAAGAGCACAGTGGCCTCCATAATTCTTAAATGGAAGAAGTTTGGAACAACCAGGACTCTTCCTAGAGCTGGCCGCCCGGCCAAACTGAGCAATCGGGGGAGAAGGGCCTTGGTAAGAGAGGTGACCAAGAACCCGATGGTCACTCTGGCTGAGCTCCAGAGATCCTGTGTGGAGATGGGAGAAACTTCCAGAAGGACAACCATCACTGCAACACTCCACCGATCTGGGCTTTATGGCAGAGTGGCCAAACAGAAGCCAAACAGTTCAATCTTGGTTTCACCGGACCGCAGAACCTTGTTTCTCGCAGTCTGAGAGTCCTTTAGGTGCTTTTTTGCAAACTCCAAGCGGGCTTTCATGTGTCTTTCACTGAGGAGAGGCTTCCATCTGGATCTTCCGTACATACGTATGGGCGGACGGACGGACAACCCGAAAACATAATGCCTCCGGCCACCTTTGGGGCAGAGGCATAAATAGGGTAATAAAAGTGAGGATTGAGGCAGCACTCACCCAAACCTCCACCTATTACATTATTTCTTATGGGAAAATTAGTTTTAATTTACACGTTTTTCATTTACACGACTATGTTCAAAAACGTAACTATGGCGTCAATCAAGAGGTTGCTGGACCACACACCCACATTTTCTTTTGCAATGGTTCCCCAAATGTGGGCCCACAAATTTGTTTGGCACCAGCGCCTGGCTCACAAAAGGTTAATCTCACTCCGAGTGAGGCCACAACTACAAGCAAGGGAATGAATGAACATGAAAAGAGTAGTCAGGAGTGGAATAACCTGCTCTAATAACAGGAATAACCTGCAAGCAAGATCATTTCAATCCTGACAAATCTCACACTCTTACAATGTCTCTCCGAAAGGACCGACTGGACAACCCTCCCATCTACTTTCTCAACAATCCTCTCCAAGAAGTTCTGTCGCTCAAGCTTTTGGGTCTCACTATCTGCCATGATCTTTCTTGGGAAAACCACATTTCCAAGCTGGCCTCCAAAGCCAGTCGCCGACTGGGCATCCTCCGTCGTGCAAAGTCCTTCCTTGGCACACCTGAGCTCCTCACCACATACAAGGCTTTCATCCACAGCTCAATGGAATACTATTCCCCCCTCTGGGCTGGTGCTCCTGCCTCACACCTTGCTCGGCTTCACGCTGTTGAGGCCAAAGCTTTCAGAATCATTGGAATCTCCTGCGATGTAGTCAACGCCGAGGGCCTTTCACTCACTCACCGCAGGCAGGTTGGTGGTCTTTCTGTCTTCTACCGACTCCTCTCCGGCCTTGCTCCCCCAGCTCTCTCTGTGCTCTGTCCCCCCAATATTCCTTCAGGTCGCACAAGATCTGCCTGCAACCCTCTTCTGGTTAAACTGCCAAAGTCTAGGCTCTCTGCTCACCTTCACTCTTTCATTCCCCTTTTCTCCCGCCTCTGGAACAAACTCCCCCACTCCCTTCAATCCCACTCCTCCCTCCAGGTCTTTAAAACAGCTGTTCACCACCATCTCTTATCTTCCCCCATCAAAAACCTTGATCTTTTCTACCCCCGGTAATTCACCCCAGAGTCCTTGCAGTGTTCATATGTTTTAATCCTCTCCCACCTCCCCCCAAGTCCTCCCGATGTCCCTGCTCTCAAATGTTGTGTTTGTGTCCTTCCCCCTCTCTTTTGTGTCCTTCCCCCTCTCTCCCCATCTTGTCTACCGCTCCCTTTGTTTTTTGTGTTTTGTGTGTCGGTTTGTCTTTTTGTGTGATTAATGTTAGCTCTTTCACGAGCCTCGATCTTGTATACAAAAAAAAAAAAAAGAAAAAAAAAAAATAAGAGGTATAAATTAGGTAGGAATGATATGGGGGGAGTGGTGGGGAGGAAAGAGTGAGGAAATGAAAATAAATGATCATGCATAGGAATGCGGAATGACAGGAGATTGTGGTGCACTGCTTGCACTGGAGGGAAGATGCATTTGAACCATTTCCATATGGCAGTTACACAAACGTGCAGAAAGAGTAAGGAAATAGTGCAGGTGTATGGTGAGCCTGGATTATGGGTGTTGAACCAGAAGGAGATTGTTGCAATGGTGCATCATGCATCCTGGATGAACTGGGGAGGGTCAGATGGCTGAGAAAGCAGAGGTAGATAGACCAGAGTAGAGGTGGTAAAATCAGAGGCCACCAACCATTCGTCGATGTGAGACCAACAGGTCTTGTGCTTCTGGATTATAATGGCACGTGGCAATAATGTTGAGAGCTTTAGATTCTACAGAATCCACGAGTGACAGATGTGATTCTGGTATCCGCACTACATTCAGTTACAGGCAAAGGTCTTATACGCTGTGAGTAGTTCAGATTTTTCAACGAATAACTTTCATTGATGGAGAATGCTCAGTTTGTGACTGACTTTGGAGACCAACTTTATTATATCGTCAGCCACAGACAGGTCAATCGGTTGACGGTGAGGTCGGGTCACGCAATGTCTTTAAAGCTGAGAACCTTTACAACTCCACAATTTTGTCAGCAATTTTGTTGGTGTCATTGACACTCCTCAAGATCTCACACACTAATGACCTGATCCGAGCTGGAGAAAATGTTGCTGTTGTGCTTTTCAGAAAATATTTAGTAAATTAAATAGCAAATAGATAAATTAGTAAATTAAGTTCAAAGCCCTTTTGTCCTCCCCAAACAACATAACAGTCTATAATGTTTCACCAGGTATTTCTTTAAAGGCTCTCTCACACTGAAGATCGACTAGATAATCCAGATGTCTCAGTTTTAAGTTTCAAGCTGATAAGACGTCAAGCCAATCCATCATCCTGTCGAAAATGCTGTGAAAGACCCGAAAACGAATGCCTTTGAGGTCTCACATTCTCATTCCTTAAACAATGCAGCAATCCTGCTTTCCGTCAGCCTGCTGAGAGCTGTTCTTTTCTCCAGATAAGCAGAACCGGTTTAAGTGAAGGGCAACAGGGCTGACCTCCTGCCTTCAGCAATGATGTGATGGTTTCATCCACACTCTGAGATTCACCTAATCAAGACGTTTGATGTTGTGCAGTTTTTCAAGAAAAATAAGTTTTTTTCAAGAAGTTTGTCATCATGCAGACACATCCGATAAGGATCAAGAATCGTGTTCAAATTGGTCTTTATTGAGCTTATGTTTCGGTCTTCAAATGTCCTCACCACTTTTTCATGATTTTTGTAGCATGCTCCATAAACTGCGGATAATGTAGAAATAAAAAACATCATGTTACATCACCAAATGCGCCGTCCCTCGGATGGATGTTAAGCTGACTGTCCCATCTGCTAGCCTTCGTTTATGGATGTTAAATATCCCACGAAATCTTTCAACTAAAGGTCGTTTCTCATTTGGTGGGGAATTGACGTTTATTAATTGGGTCTGTCGGGGGATGCCCGTGATGCAACAATCCAACAGCTTATAGTCAGGTGGAAAATCAAACCCCACCTATACAGTTCAAAGACAAGTATGCTACGTCTGCACTATCCTGTCGGTCTGTCATACAAACACAAATGTCCAAATGTGTTTGTATTCAGTTCAAGCTAATGGCAAACCTTGCCATAAATAGTGTATTTCCTGGTCAGAAGGCTGTTCTGGCAACACTCACCTACTGGAAGAGGTATGGACTCCAATCAGATCCCAATTGTATTGAAAGTAGTGTTACGGATCTGTCTTCGGGCTTAATTGGGAATACATTATAATAGTTATTTCATAATATGTGGCAGAATGAGCGCATTGTAATTTATTGTGATATGCGTATTTAAATGTTTAGCAGCCCTCATCTTTCCCACCCAAATGTCTAAGCTAAGTTCAAAAGCCCCCCTGTCCCCCCCCCCCCCTCCCCCCCCTCCCCCCCCCCCCCCCCACATTCCATGATGTTTTGGTCTTATGGTGTTTTCTTTGCAAACAGCCAATTGGTGCAACTCACAGCGCGGTTTGTGGGGATGAACAGATGGCTATCAGACATGTCAGTCTCTCCCCTCTGGGCTCTGTCAGTGGATGCCCTCTCTAGGCAGCGTAAGGTTTTCAGGTGCTTCAGACATGGGTTGGCTGGTGGTACCTGTCTGCTTGCCTGCTCAGTGCTTCCTGCCCATGTTGGGTTCATGTGCTCATGGCTTGAGGCATGGATCGTGGTACACAATGGGAATGAGGGCCACATGCGTGGAGCAGGGACCCACGCAGGGGACTGGTCTCACTCTCTCTCTCTCTCTCTGTCCTGGTGTTCCCTGGTTGAGCGGTTAGGTTACGGGTTTAAGTGCCATTGTGGTCCCAAGAGCATGTGTGATACTTAGTTATTATTATTCATTCGACACAGTTCTATATTGCCACTTGAGGTCATGAAGGGCAGACGTGGGATCTCTCACCCCCTCCCCGCCTGGCAGTTGCATTGGTCTTAGACACCCTGCAAACATAACACTGTTGTCAGAAGTGGTATACGGACCTTGGTTTAAATTGCACACTGTTACACTGGTGTCAGGAATGGGATTCAGACCTGTGGCAGAACAACTAGGCTCTCTCAAATCAAATTTTATAAGGAATTGGCCTTTCAAATTGATTTAAATTGAATTATAAAAAAATAATTCGAAATACAAAGCGCTATGGAGGACAACTCCCATTCCCCGTTGAAGGAGGCACATTGGAAAAATATCACTGTCGCCGGAATAGATGGAGATAGATGGTCCGGTAGAGGATGCAGTGGAGTCTTCTCCCCCATATGGTGGCATGGAGCCCCTGCAAGCTCAGCAAGATGCAGCAGAAAGCCAGCGTCACCACTTCCAAAATTTCAGCAACAATTTTCAGCCATAATGGCCATGTTCCAGGAGCTGAGGACTGGCCAGGCCGAATTTTAGGCAAATGGAGCCGATTATGAGCTAAACAGGAAAAAATGACAGCCAATCTGCAGGCTGATGGGGCTGGGTTAAAGGCGGTAAAGGCCGATAAAATGGGGTTAAAGGTGGTAAAAGCCGATATAATGGATATAATGCGGCAGATGGCAGCCGGACGACCCAGGCTAATGGGGAATCTGGGGAAGATACACAAATAAGTAAATCAGGATACGAGGTTAGAAACAGTAACAGAGGAAACTAGAACAGCACTCGGTCGGGCTCATACCTCTGCCAGGCTGAACAGTTTAAGGTTTGGATCCAGATCTACACCAAAATCCAATCAATTTGTCCCTGTCAAACACTCAACCTGTCCACCAAGGTTCGTCCGAATCCATTCATAACATTTTGAAATAACATGCAATATATCGTTTTTGATCCCTGGTGTTCCCGAAATATATCGCAAAATCTCTGGTGTTGGGCTAGCAGCTAGGGTGCCGGCTTAGGATCCTAGGATCCTGGGTTCGAATCCCGGTCGATCGCTGAATTAACGCCAGGGGGGTTGACTCAGCCTGTCATCCTTCCGAGATCGGCTAATTGAGTACCAGTTCACTGGTAATTCCCTGTTTGTCGTTAAAGGCGGCAAAAAGGGTTGGCGTCAGGAAGGGCATCCGGCCGTAAAACATTGCTTCAAAAAGGGGACCAAAAAACAACAACAACCACGGTTCCCGAAAAAGGCCAACCCCCGCTTTGCGGGGAAAAATGGCCTCTAAAGGTGGTTATATATTTTATATCGTTTTTGAGCTTATCGCTCAATGGTGACGAATCACTTTAAAAATTCGGGTATCTAGATCCGGATCTGGTTGTTCACCAAAGTCAAATCAATTTGTTGTTGTCACCCAAGCAACCTGTTCAGCAAGTTTCATTAGTATGCATCCATAACTTTTTGAAATATTGTGTTATATGTCGTTTTTGGCTTTATCTTTAAAAGGTGAAGAGTCACTTTAAAAATTCTAGCATCTGGATCTGTCCACCAGATTTCGTCCGAATCTCTTAATAACTTTTTGAGATATCCTGCTCACAGACAAACACAGATAGACAACCAGGGGTGAAAATATTACCTCTGCCCACCTTCAGTGGTGGAGTTGATTCGATATCTGCGATCACAAAGAGATCGCCAAGGGTAAGCTTCCCCCGGCACCTATGATCCAATGATAGCCATGTTCTTTTCAGACCACCATATGATCTTGACTTTCAATGTATAGGGATAGAGTGTAAATTAGCAAAATATGTCCCCATCTACAGTCTATTCATAAAACTCAACATCATGCAAATTGGAGGAAAGTTATTCAAGTTATCATCAAAAAGGTGTTTTATGTTAATTTGTCACAATCCGAAAAAAGTAGGTCAAGGACACTAATCAAATACCAGGTGTACAAATACAATACATACAGGTCCACTATTAAGAAGCACAAACATCTTGTAAGATCAAGCGGTTTTTCAGATTCCGCATTTCCAAAATTGAGCGATGACAAAATGTGATCTTCTGAGTCACAATCGGGTAGATGAAGTTCACGCAAGTGTGCCCTGGTTCTTTGAAGACGCGTCCCGTTAGGCGTCTGTACTATATACGAGCGGGGTTCATTACAGCTAGCCACAACTTTCCCGGGGTACCATTGGTGCGTGTCCTTGTTCAGAATCCGAACCCGATGTCCAATATCCAATTCAGATAATTCCGGCCCAGCCGTTCTGTTGTATTGCTTCGCCATCCGGTCTCCACGTTCCTTCAATCGTTCCTGAATTTCCTGATGCCTTTCCTGTGCAGGAACCAACAGACGGCTTGGTAGGTTGGTGCGTATGGGCCGGTTGAACAGCATTTCACTTGGACTTGGGAAGTGGGAATCTATAGGTGTGCACCTCAGGTGATGTAGTGCAATATCAATGTCATTCCCTGATCTAATACACTTTTTGATCATGTTCTTCACTGTTTGAACTTGTCTCTCAACCAATCCATTACTGCGTGGATACCTCGGCGATGTTGTCATGTGTTTTACATTCCATTTGGTACACATATCACGGTACGGCTTACCCACATATTGAGGTCCATTGTCCGATATGATCTCCAGAGGTGGGCCGAACATACTGAAGCATTCATATGTGACCTTGGCTACTGCACTGCTCGTCGTGTATTCCATTCTCTTCACAACTGGGTACTTGGTGTAATAATCCGTCACCAAGAGGTAGGTCTGCCCGTGTAGCTCACACATATCACTGCCTACCTTCGTCCGTGGTACCGCTGGCATCTCATGAGCTATCATAGCCTCACGCCTTTGTTCTGTTTGGTTCTCTTGACATGCCTTACATGTTCTGACAACTCTGTCAATGTCCAGATATATGCTTTGCCAGTAAACACATTCACGTGCTAGATGTTTTGTCTTTTTAATCCCCATGTGCGCCTCATGGAGCTGGTCGAGGATATCCTTACGTAGCTGCTCTGGAATTAGTACTTGTCGACATTTGTTTGAATAGAACCCCATCACAAATACCAATTTCATCACGGTATGGCCAGTACGGACGTAGGTCCACAGGCAGCTCTGTAAACCTAGTAGGCCACCCTCGATGAACAACCTGCTGCAATGCTCGAAAAGTCCTATCAGCTGAAAGGTTAGGGTCCTGTTTGGGTTAGGGTACGAAAGGTTAGGGTCCACACAACACACTCTCTGAGTTGGTCCTGTTTCCTTGACCTGAAATCAATGAGGTCAAAGCGATAATGATCATCCACATCATCAAGCTCAATACCATCTACACGTGTGTCCAACTGCAGTTCCTGATTGTTCTCTGGGTTCGGTAGCCTCGACAGCGTGTCTGATAGCATCATCTCACGGCCGGCCTTATACTCTTGATCAAAATCGTAGCCTTGGATTTTCACAAGAAGGCGCTGGAGCCGTGGAGGGGCGCTTGTAAGCGGTTTGCTGATGATCATGACCAATGGTTTGTGGTCTGTGTATACCTTGAAGCGTTTCCCAATCAGGTAAGTATGGAACTTCTGTATGCCAGCAACAAGGGCCAGAGTTTCTCGTACAATGTTTGAATATGCAGACTGAGTGGGTGCCAGAGTTCGAGACGCAAAAGCAACAGGGTTGTCATCCTGCAAAAGGCATGCACCCAGTCCCTTCTGTGATGCATCCACTTCCAAAACTGTCTCCTTGTCATGATGATAGTATGTTAGACAGGCGTCTGCGTCAACACTCCGTTTCAGTTGCTCAAATGCAAACTGATGGTCTTCCTGCCACAGGAATGGCACTCCATTCTTCAGTAAATCTCGGAGGGGTGACACCTTATCCGCAAAGTGGGGAATACGTGGTGACAGATAGTTCATCAGTCCAATGAAGCCGCCCGCTCAAGTCTTCCTTATCCTGCGGCGATGGCATCTTCCGGATGTCGCAGATCTTCCCAGGATCAGGTGAGATTCCTTGTTTGCTATAGATCGAGCCAAAGAGGTTGATACGGTCGGTCTTGATGATACATTTCAAAGAGTTGAAAACCAGACCCTCTCTTCGTGCTACTTTCATCAGGTTCAGAAGATTACGATCATGCTCCTCTTCAGTTCGTCCTGATACCGCCACATCATCGGAGATACCAATACAGCCTGGTGCTTGCTTGAGTATGCGATCCATGGCTTGCTGGAACAGATCCTGGCTGACACATAACCCAAAAGGCAATCTCTTGAAGCACCAGTGCCCAAAAGGTGTGCGGAATGTGGTCAAATCCTGGCTTTCCTCATCCAGATGCACAGCCCAATAGCCAGCCCAGGTATCTAATTTTGAGAATATTGTGGCGTCAGCAAATTCTGGGTTCAGCTCGTCTAATGTCGGTATCTTATGTGGACACCTCTGCAGCCAAGAGTTCAGGTGTTTCGGATTGAGACATAGACTTAAGCTCCCATCTGTCTTTACACTATTATAGATGGAAGAGCACCGATCCGTATGATAGTCCACTTTCCTGATGATACCCTGTTTTTCCATTTTCATCAGTTCCTTCTATAGCTTCCCTTTGATGTGAACACTACATTTCCTTGGTGCGTCAATCGATGCCTTTGCATCAGGCTTTAGATGAAGCTTCACTTTTCCTTTAAAATTCCCAATGCAGTCAAACCTGTCCGGGAACAGCCTTTTCAAATCATCCACGGAATTCACCTTGTAGGGCTGTTCCTTGTGGCGCATTGGTTTCGGAATCCTTGATGCTGGAGGTGCAGCCTTCAACAATCTCAAACTGATGGTGTCACTTTCGTAGCTGTCATCATCGCCTTCAGTAAAATACCCCGACACTTCATTCACCGAGGTCCCATTGTTGTTACTTCCCCGAAGCATACCTCTCAACTTGCTTCTGCTGACTCGACGGCCTCTTCCACCCATGGCAGGATGGCGGCTCCACTCGTATCCATCAGCATATCTCGTGCTTCGTTTGGGATTTTCACAACGACGGGCCCAGTGTCCCAGTTCACCACAATACTTACAATAATCATTGTATGTTGGGCAGTTCCGTGGTGGATGCACCTTTGTCGATGTGTCATGGCATTCACAGACGATGAAGGCACTTCCATCTTCTGGATGGCCTGCTTTCCGATTACCATTGCTTCGTACTTGCGTCCCTCACTTAAAACCATGTCCATGTCGTACCCGACCTCCAGGTCGAGCAGATGCTTTAGAAAAGCATCATGTGGCGTGATCACAACAATTAACTCAATAATCTTGGGAGGTGGGATTGAAATTAAATCATCAATGGACTCTCCTTCTTGCTGCCGGAATCTCATCATTTCCACCGGTGAATCCGAAAGTTTCCATGAATTGAATGTCCAACTGATCCTCGAATAATTTATATAATTTATCCGGAATCCGGATCCTTTTTATCATCCTCACTCAGAGTCGATGCATTGATCCGCTGCAGTCCTTCGTCTCCCACAGCAATCTGAATCTTGATGGCCTGTCTGGCTTTAGTATCGATGCCCTCGTCCGACAGCACCAAGTTCATTCATTGCTTGAACAACTTGAAAGTCTCCACCAGCTCCAAGCTGGACAAGTCCATTGAGGGGAACTTCGCCATGTTGAAAAAACACGGAACGTGCCGCCGCTGGAATCCGCCAAAGTCCAAATTCAGGAGAGAAAACAAGACCAAAAGTCAAACTGCTTGTTGATCTTCACGATCCCGCCGCTACCACCATGTAGTAGGTTCAGGACTCTCCTTCAATGAAGTTGTTTATTAAAGACGATACTGTAGCGGTTACCGCTGGATGCACACAATCGCCTTGCACCGGCCAGAACACGGCCAGACGCGCCTCTCCCGGGCATGCCCGGACTCACTGTTCCCGGGCACGCCCGAACCTCCCGGGCACGCCCGGTCTCGTCTTTCCCGGGCATGCCCACTCTCGCCTTTCCAGGGCTCGCCCAGAGCGTCCGGGCATGCCCGCTATCGCCTTTTCAGGGCTCGCCCAGAGCGTCCGGGCATGCCCGCTATCGCCTTTCCAGGGCTCGCCCAGAGCGTCCGGGCATGCCCGCTATCGCCTTTCCAGGGCTCGCCCAGAGCGCCCGGGCACGCCCAGCCTCGACTTGCCAGGCCGCAGCCAAACACGCCCGGGCAGGTCCAGACTCGCCTTTCCAAGGCTCGCCCTTGACACCCGGGCATGCCCGGTATAGCTTTTGCCGGGCAAACTTCCCGACATAAATGTGTATATATATTGCTGCCCGATAAACGGGCTGGTCAGAATACCTGAGCTGTTTTGTTTCAATAAAGCAACTCGGACGAATTCCGTCTTTGGTCGCGTCAATTCTTTCGACTCGCGTTGGAGCGCAGTTCCTTCATTGGTGACCTACCGACATGGATAAGGCAGTGACGCTTAAACTGCCTACCTTCTGGGAGGCTCATGCGGCTGTTTGGTTCGCTCAGGCGGACTCTCAGTTCGCCCTGCGAGGCATCACCGCGGACGACACCCGCTTCCACCATGTTGTGGCGGCGCTCGGTTCCGCCACCGCGGCCCGCGCCTTGAGCCTCCTCGAGCACCCGCCGGCTGCTGACAAATACGACGCGCTGAAGACACTCCTCCTCGACGCTTTCGCCCTCTTACCGGCAGCACGCGCACGGCGCCTGCTCGCTCTGCCCGAGCTCGGCGACACGCGCCCGTCCGAGCGCATGGACTATATGCTCTCGTTGCTCGGTGAGCACTCTCCGGATTTTCTGTTCCGCGAGCTGTTCCTTCGCCAGCTGCCTCACCCGGTACGCCTCGCCCTGGCTGGCACGTTGATCACGGATTCCCGCGCCCTCGCCAGGGAAGCCGATAAGATCTCCTCGGCGGGCCAGCACATCGGCGCGGTTACCTGGAGCCCGCCGCCGTCCGAGGTGACGCCCACGACACCCGAGCGCCCTGCGCGGTTGGAGGCTGAACTGCCGGTGCAACTGGCGGCCGCCATGCCGCACCGCCCGCTTCCGACACGACGGCCGAGGCCTCCACCTGACCGGGCGTGGTGTTATTACCACGCCAGGTTCGGACACAAGGCTCGGACGTGCCGGCCCACGTGCACTTTCGGCAGGTCGGGAAACGGCAGGGCCGGCGTTCATTCCCAGCCATGAGCGCCGGCCACTCGGGCAACTTGCTGTTTATTCGGGACAAAGCGTCTGGGCGGCGTTTCCTGTGTGACACCGGCGCCCAACTGAGCGTCATACCCGCCTCCGAGCAGGACAGGCGGGACGCCGTTTGCGGACCCTCTTTGGTCGCTGCGAATGGCTCGGCCATACGCACTTTCGGCCCACGCGTCGTCACCCTCTGCTTCGGCAGCCAGCGTTTTCAATGGACTTTTGTGACCGCCTGCATCCCCATGGCTTTGCTGGGCGCCAACTTCCTCTGCGCGCACGGGCTGCTGGTCGACGTCAAACGTCGTCGCCTTGTCAACGCCGAGACCTTCAGCTCCCTGGCGTGCACGATGAGCAGCTCCGCACCGACCGAACTGGCATGCGCCCTCCCGGCAGTGAACGAGTTCGCTCACCTGCTCGCGGAATTCCCGGCCCTCACGCGGCCGACGTTTTCGGCCGTCGCGGTGCAGCACGGGATCGAGCACCACATACCCACTACGGGCCCGCCGGTCTACGCCAGGGCCCGCCGCCTCGACCCGACCAAGCTCGCCGTGGCGAAGGCCGAGTTCGACGCATTGGAGCACCTCGGCATCGTGCGGCGCTCCGATAGCGCGTGGGCCTCGCCACTGCACATCGTGCCAAAGCCGGGGGGTGGATGGCGCCCGTGTGGCGACTACCGCCGTCTCAACGACGCTACCACCCCCGACAGGTACCCGATCCCGCATATTCAGGACTTTTCCGCCCATTTGGTGGGACGGGTCATCTTTTCGAAAATTGACCTGATACGGGGCTACCACCAGGTACCTGTCCGGGTGGCCGACATCCCGAAGACGGCCGTCATCACGCCGTTCGGCCTGTTCGAATTTTTGCGGATGCCGTTTGGCCTCAAGAACGCGGCCCAGGCGTTCCAGCGCTTGATGGACAGCGTGCTGCGCGACCTGCCGTTTCTTTTCGTCTATCTGGACGATATGCTCGTCGCCAGCATGTCCCGCGCCGAGCACCTCCTCCACCTCCGAACACTGTTCGGTCGCCTCAGCGAGCACGGCTTAATTGTCAACCCGGTCAAATGCCACTTTGGCGCGACGACCGTTGACTTTTTGGGCCACCGCATCACCAAGACCGGGGCCGTGCCGCTGCCGACCAAGGTCGAGGCCATCACCACGTTCCCGCGTCCCCGTTCCATCAAGACCCTCCAAGAGTTCCTCGGCATGGTGAATTTTTATCACCGATTCGTGCCCCGCGCTGCTCAGCTCATGCGGCCCCTTTACGAGGCCTTCCGAGGCAAGCCGGCCAAGCATGACATTGTTTGGTCCGCGGCCATGGACGCGGCCTTCGCCAGTGCCAAACGGGCCATCGCCGACGCAACGCTGCTGGCTCACCCGGTGCTCAACGCGCCCATCGCCCTCACTACGGACGCCTCCAACTACGCGGTGGGCGCCGTCCATGAGCAATGGGTGGACGGGGTTTGGCAGCCACTCGCTTTTTTCAGCCGGCAACTCCGGCCGAACGAGTTAAACTACAGCACGTTCGACCGCGAGCTGCTCGGGCTATTCCTGGCCGTTCGCCATTTCCGACACCTCCTGGAGGGCCGCCCGTTCATGGCTTTCGTCGACCACAAGCTGTTGGTCTACGCAATGGCTAAGGTCACGGAGCCATGGTCGGCCCGCCAGCAGCGCCACCTCTCAGCCGTGTCGGAGTTCACCACGGACATCCGGCACGTCGCCGGCAAAGACAACGCCGTGGCCGACTGTCTTTCTCGGGCCAGCGCGAACGCGGTCCACCTCGGCGTGGACTTCGCGCTCATGGCGGCTGACCAGACCACCGACGCCTCGGTGCAGGCACTCCGTGCGGCGGACACGGGCCTCCGCCTGGCCGACATTCCCTTCGCAGGCACCGTCCTGCTCTGCGACGTCTCCCAGGGCCAGCCTCGCCCCATCGTGCCCGTTTCCTGGCAGCGCCGCATCTTCGCCTCCATCCACGGCCTTTCTCACCCGGGCCGGAAAGCTTCTCAGAAGCTGATGTCGGCGCGTTTCGTCTGGCACGGCCTTCGACGAAACATCCACGACTGGGCCAACGCCTGCACGGCCTGCCAGCGGGTCAAGGTCCACCGCCACACCCAGGCCCCGCTGGCACCTTTCGCCGTGCCTGAACGGCGTTTCGACCACGTCCACGTGGACCTGGTGGGTCCCCTGCCCCCCTCGCGGGGGTTCACCCACCTGCTCACCATGGTGGACAGGACCACCAGGTGGCCGGAGGCCGTGCCCCTCGCCTCCACCACCACCGCCGACGTGGCGCAGGCGTTCATCGCCACCTGGGTCGCGCGCTTCGGCGCACCAGCGGACATCTCATCCGACCGCGGCCCACAGTTCACGTCTGAGCTTTGGGGCGTGGTCGCCCGTTCGTTGGGGGTCACGCTGCACCGCACCACGGCCTACCACCCCCAAGCCAACGGGTTGTGCGAGCGGTTTCACCGCTCCATGAAGGCCGCACTCATGGCCGGCCTTCAGGACGACGGTTGGGCCGGCCGGCTGCCTTGGGTCCTTTTGGGCCTTCGCACGGCCCCCAAGGAAGACCTCCAGGCGTCCGCCGCCGAGCTCGTCTACGGCCAGCCGCTCCGCGTCCCGGGTGAATTCGTGCCCGACGCTACCAGTCCCTGGTCCGCCGCTCGCCAGCGCTCGGACCTCCAGGAGGCCGCCCGACGATTTGCCCCCGTGCCGACGTCCCGCCACGGTGGCCCCCAGTCCTACGTCCCCCCGGCGCTTCGCACAGCGGAGTACGTCTTTGTGCGTCATGACGCGCACCGGGGGCCACTCCGGCCGCCGTACGACGGGCCCTTCCGGGTCCTGCGACGGGGCGACAAGTCTTTCATCGTCGACTTCGGCGGCCGGCCGGACCGGATTTCTGTGGACCGCCTCAAACCGGCGCACATGGACGTCGACCGACCACCACGGTTGGCCCTTCCTCCGCGGCGAGGCCGCCCCCCATCCACAGTTCCCCCCGCTCGACCACCCACCACCACGTCGGACCCCTCCCCACGACCCTCCAGGGGTCGCTTCGGCCGGGTCATCCGGACCCCCCTTAAATTGACCCTGCCGGTGCAGGTCGATTCTGGAGGGGCATGTGTAGCGGTTACTGCTGGATGCACACAATCGCCTTGCACCGGCCAGAACACGGCCAGACGCGCCTCTCCCAGGCATGCCCGGACTCACTGTTCCCGGGCACGCCCGAACCTCCCGGGCACGCCCGGTCTCGTCTTTCCCGGGCATGCCCACTCTCGCCTTTCCAGGGCTCGCCCAGAGCGTCCGGGCATGCCCGCTATCGCCTTTTCAGGGCTCGCCCAGAGCGCCCGGGCACGCCCAGCCTCGACTTGCCAGGCCGCAGCCAAACACGCCCGGGCAGGTCCAGACTCGCCTTTCCAAGGCTCGCCCTTGATACCCGGGCATGCCCGGTATAGCTTTTGCCGGGCAAACTTCCCGACATAAATGTGTATATATATTGCTGCCCGATAAACGGGCTTGTCAGAATACCTGAGCTGTTTTGTTTCAATAAAGCAACTCGGACGAATTCCGTCTTTGGTCGCGTCAATTCTTTCGACTCGCGTTGGAGCGCAGTTCCTTCAATACTAAGCTCTCACAAAACAGACCGCCATCATGACGAGCAGCAAGCAACCACCAAAAGACGTCACTACGCAGTACGTACAGTACGCATTACGTCACCAATCACAACAGTTATGATGAACAATTGCTGCTGCACAAGCAGGAGTGAACCAGGGTTGACAATGAGCCTTTATCTGATAGGTACGTGAAGGAATATTATTTTCAATGTCAATGTGACTCCATTGGGATATTTCCTCAGCAGCCAGATCCGGACCCAGACTGAAAGATGCCCATGGCACATGAGCCAGAAAATAACGAAATATGTCCTAATCAGCCTTCCCAAATGATGAAGGTGAATGATATAGAAAAAAACATATATGTTGTGGAATGCAGGGCAGCAAGACGAAAACACGTAAACTCATGAGTACTGTACTACATTTGAAGGAATTATACCTGAGCTGCAGGAGGGGTGTCTCCGACATAAATTCCAAGGCAATGAGATGGAGGATGATCAAGTCGATAAAATATGTAAGCAGGTATTTCAAAAGAGTCAGAAGAGATGTCATTGGCCAATCTACTGTCTGACAAAGGCAGTAGCCCACGTGAATTTTTATGAATATATGACTGAACAAAGGTAAAACAAGTAGAGCTACATTCAAAGTTCATCGCCTCCATTCCAAATGAAGAAATAACATACGAAAAATGAGCGACGTTGAGATAGCCTATAGAAAGTCTACACCCCCTTTCACAATTTTCACCTTTTGTTGCCTTATAGCCTTGAATTAAAATGCATCAAATCAGACTTTTTCCACATTTATTTACACATCGTAACCCACAACGTCCAAGTGAAAATAAATTATACAAATTTCAGAAAATTAATTAAAAATTCAAAACGATAATATCTTGGTTGGACAAGTGTCCACCCCTCCCCTCCCCCCCCCCCCCCCCTGGCCTAACCCCCCTCTTCCCACTCCTCAGAGTTAATACTTGGTGGAAGCACCTTTGACAGCAATTATATCTGTGAGTCTGTTGTGATAGGTCTCCACCAACTTTGCACACCTTGGTTGGGCAATATTTGCTCATTCTTCTGTACAAAACTGTTCAAGCTCAGTCGAGTTGCGTTGATAGACAGCAATCTATCAAGTTGGGGAGAGTTGATAGACAGCAATGTTCAAGTCAGGCCAGAGATTTTCTATTGGATTTAGGTCAGGACTCTGACTGGGCCACTCGAGGACAATTACCTTTTTGTTCCTTTAGCCACTCTGGTAGCTTTGGCTGTATGCTTCGGATCATTGTCATCCTGTAAGGTGAACTTCTGTCCCAATTTCAGCTTCTTGCAGAGGGCAGCAGGTCTTCCTCTGGGATTTTTCTGTATTCTGCTCCATCCATTTTCCCTTATATCCTGACACGTGCCCCAGTCCCTACTGATGAGAAACATCCCCATAACATGATGCAGCCACAACCGTACTTCACAGTAGGGATGATGTTCTTTGGGTGATGTGTTGTGTTGGGTTTGCACCAAACGTAACATTTTGCATTTAGGCCAAAAATTTCCATCTTGGTTTCGTCAGATGAAAAAACCTTTTGCCACGTGGCTTCAGAATCTCCGGAGTGCTTTTTTGCATACCTCAAATGGGACTCAAGGTGTACTTTTTTAGTAATGGCTTCCTTCTTGACACACGACCGAACAGGCCAGACTTGTGGAGTGCTTGGGATATTGTTGTCACATGCACACAGTGACCAGTCTTTGCCATAAAGGTCTGTAGCTCTTTCAAAGTTGCCATTGGCCTCTTTGTGGTCTCTCTGATAAGTCTCCTCCTTGCTTGGTCATCCTGTTTGGAGGGACGGCCTGATCTAGGCAGGGTCTTGGTGGTACCATACACCTTCTACTTCTTAATGATTGTCTTGACTGTGCTCCAAGGGATATTCAAGACCTCTCAAATATTTCTATACCCATCCCCTCATCTGTTCCTTTCCACAACTTTATCCCAGAGGTATTTTGAAAGGTCCTTGGTGCTCATGGTTGTCTTTTCTGTGAAATACACTACCCAGCAGAGGAAACCCACAGGAACAGCTGATTTTATTCTGGAATAATCAGAATCACTACAAATTAACACAGGTGGAGGTGGTAATAGAGAAGGCAAGGGATGAACAAGATGGATACATAAGCAAAGTTTTGGGAGGGTGGGGTTGGTTCAACAAATGTAGAAAAGAGCATGGCTTTGAATGGAGGATGACTTGAGATGGTGGTGAACAGCTGTCTTGAAGACCTGGAAGGAAGAATGAGATTGAAGAGAATGTGGAAGGTGGTTCCACAGGTGGGAAAGAAGAGGATTAAATGAGTGGAGGTGAGCAGTGGTTCTGGAATTCGGCAGTTTCACTAGGAGAGGTTTGCTGGTGTACTGCGTGTGTCTTGCAGATACTTGAGGGGGACAGAGTACCGAGAGGGCGGAGGGTGCAAGACCAGACATGAGGGGGAAGAAGACAGAGATCAGTGACCTGTCTGCGATGGTGAAATGATAGCCCATCAACTCAGCTTCATGGCAAGGGATTCCAATGATCTTGTAAGCCTTGGTTTCCATGGTGTCAGGTTGAGGAAGATGTGAGGCAAGGGGAGCCAGTCCAGAGGGGAGAGCAGTACTCCATCAAGCTGTGGATGAAAGTTTTTTAGGTAGATAGGAGCCCAGGTATGCCAAGGAAGGACTTTGCACAACGGAGGATGCCCAGTCGGCATCTGGCTTTGGAGGACAGCTTGGAAATGTGGTTTGCCGAAGAGAGATCATGGCTAAGAATGAGACCCAAGAGTTTTAGTGAGTGAATCTCTTGGAGAGGGTTGTTGAGAAAGTAGATGGGAGGATTTGTAGTACGGTCCTTTTGGAGAGAGAGTGAGTGTCTGGGATGTCTCAGGATTGAAAGACATATTCTAAGTGTTTGACCAAATTGTGATTTTGTCATGGTCTGAGGAGAGTGAAGAGCTGCTGCCTGTCTGTCAGAAGGATGAGGGATGACACTGCAGAGAGTGGAGTCATCAGCAAAGAGATAAAGAGGATTTTTCAGAGTCAGTGAGATCATTGATGAAGATTAGGAATAATATGGGGACTAGAACACTGCCTTGTGGTACTCCAGCCTTGATAGGGGAGGAGAAGAAAGGGTTCAGTTGAGAGCTACATGGTGGCTATGAGAGTGGAGGAAGTCAGCAAGCCAAGAATGGAGTTGGCCTTGGGTTCCTTTGTGGCGCCTTTGTTCTCAATTATTGTTTATATTTCATCTTTCCATGAGTTTTATGGGACTGCGATATTGAAGTTTTTTGAAGCTGTGCCAGTAGATTACTCTACATACCTTGCTGTGCCTTTGTGTGTACAGCTGTTCTGACATGAGTTTTTTTAAACATCCTGATAGGAGGTGGCTCATGCTTTCTGTTTCTACCTTGTAGAACTTACACTTGTCTGATCGACTCAGTCCTTCCATTTTATTAAATCCATTTGCATAGTGTCCTTGGTCTTGTCATTTACTGCATTATGAGTCATTCTCCATCCCAGTTGAGTTGACCTCTTCTTAACCATCCAATGAACCATTTTGTCTATTTCATTTCTGTCCAACTATTTTTTAAATATCTTCCTGCTCTTTTGTCGTTCTCCCAGTTGGCACTTTATAGCTGTTGATATTTACCTTTTATAGTGTTGCAGCTTTGGGAAAGCCAGCGGAGAGTTACATCCGGCAAATAAAAGAACCCTGAAGTTTAGATATTTCCATAGTGATTGTTTAGTTAGGTAACTCATCCTTGTATCAGGGGAAATGGAGATACGTTGTGATTGGAGGTAGAACCTTCCCTACTGTTTTCCCCCTCATTCCCAAATCTTCCTTTTCCTTCAATCCTCATTTTCAAATCGTAATTTTCCTTCTCTGTACTCGAACTGCAATATTCAATCACCCATTCTCAAAACCCATTCTCAAACCTTTATTTTCCGACACCCGGACGCAAACCCCCGTTTTCATACTTCATTCTCAAACACACAAACCACGTCTCCTCACCAGTATTTCGACCAAATCATCGCCATTCCAGTGCTGTGATTATTGTAACTCTGCCATTCCAGAATTGGATCAAATTAGGCACTTCCTGAAACACGGCAACCAATCCCAGGCACTGGATCGCAGCGCACCTTAGCCAATTGGGTCAGTTGCCAAAAGCAGATGTCATTGTCAACACCATGCAGGGGACAATAAAACCCCGGCACATAGTGGTTAAAGAGGGAGTCTGATTCTGAAGGAGTTAATGTGCAGATCTGGCGCACTCCAAGTCCTAGAAGTGAGCAGCCCAGATCCCGAGAGGGAGTTTGCGTCCAGTCCAGGGGAGGAGACCAGAGGCGCTACCAAGCAGGACGAGTGCTACTGAGCAGAATGCGGGGACGCTGAGTGGGATGAGCGCTATGTAGTGGAATGTGAGGATGCTTGCTAATGCTACCAAGCGGAACTCGAGGGTACGACACACAGTGCTCTCCAGACTACCAGGTGGAACGGACGCTCCTCATGTCTTTGTGATGCAAAAGGCACAATGGGCACCACTCCTCAAAACTGTGAGGCAGAACGGGAGCTGACCAATCTGATAGAACTGATTTCTTACACTGGTGTCAGGAGTGGGAATCGGATAGTCTTTGAATCAACCGACTGTAACAGTTTCAAGCTGGCTCTGCGTGTTGGCCTCACCTTTGCACCCAATATCATGAGAATTAGCAAATCAGCTTGTCTGATAATTGTTTTCCAAACCATTTAACTCATTGTGCATTTTATGAAGCAACACGAAGTAAGTAATTCTCATTCTTCGCTCCAGGAATTCAATATGGCTGTTCACCACCATCACAGGTAGTGAACAGCCCCCAGCCACAACCATGATCTTTTCCACACCAATTAACCCTCCCCAAACTCACTTCTTTCTAAGTTCCCAGTTTTTCCTTCCACATACAGTCACGTGAAAAAGTAAGTACACCCCATGTAAAGTTTTGACTTTTTCAACATATTTCAACATACAGCTATTTGATCTTCATTTCAACAATATTGATAGATAAAGGTGATATTGAAGGAACTGCGCTCCAACGCGAGTCGAAAGAATTGACGCGACCAAAGACGGAATTCGTCCGCGTTGCTTTATTGAAACAAAACAGCTCAGGTATTCTGACAAGCCCGTTTATCGGGCAACAATATATATACACATTTATGTCGGGAAGTTTGCCCGGCAAAAGCTATACCGGGTATGCCCGGGTATCAAGGGCGAGCCTTGGAAAGGCGAGTCTGGACCTGCCCGGGCGTGTTTGGCTGCGGCCTGGCAAGTCGAGGCTGGGCGTGCCCGGGCGCTCTGGGCGAACACTTGAAAGGCGATAGCGGGCATGCCCGGACGCTCTGGGCGAGCCCTGAAAAGGCGATAGCGGGCATGCCCGGACGCTCTGGGCGAGCCCTGGAAAGGCGATAGCGGGCATGCCCGGACGCTCTGGGCGAGCCCTGGAAAGGCGATAGCGGGCATGCCCGGACGCTCTGGGCGAGCCCTGGAAAGGCGAGAGCGGGCATGCCCGGGAAAGACGAGACCGGGCGTGCCCGGGAGGTTCGGGCGTGCCCGGGAACAGTGAGTCCGGGCATGCCCGGGAGAGGCGCGTCTGGCCGTGTTCTGGCCGGTGCAAGGCGATTATGTACATCCAGCGGTAACCGCTACACACGCCCCTCCAGAATCGACCTGCACCGGCAGGGTCAATTTAAGGGGGGTCCGGATGACCCGGCCGAAGCGACCCCTGGAGGGTCGTGGGGAGGGGTCTGACGTGGTGTTGGGTGGTCGAGCGGGGGGAACTGTGGACGGGGGGCGGCCTCGCCGCGGAGGAAGGGCCAACCGTGGTGGTCGGTCGACGTCCATGTGCGCCGGTTTGAGGCGGTCCACAGAAATCCGGTCCGGCCGGCCGCCGAAGTCGACGATGAAAGACTTGTCGCCCCGTCGCAGGACCCGGAAGGGCCCGTCGTACGGCGGCCGGAGTGGCCCCCGGTGCGCGTCATGACGCACAAAGACGTACTCCGCTGTGCGAAGCGCCGGGGGGACGTAGGACTGGGGGCCACCGTGGCGGGACGTCGGCACGGGGGCAAATCGTCGGGCGGCCTCCTGGAGGTCCGAGCGCTGGCGAGCGGCGGACCAGGGACTGGTAGCGTCAGGCACGAATTTGCCCGGGACGCGGAGTGGCTGGCCGTAGACGAGCTCGGCGGCTGACGCCTGGAGGTCTTCCTTGGGGGCCGTGCGAAGGCCCAAAAGGACCCACGGCAGCCGGTCGGCCCAACCGTCGTCCTGAAGGCCGGCCATGAGTGCGGCCTTCATGGAGCGGTGAAACCGCTCGCACAACCCATTGGCTTGGGGGTGGTAGGCCGTGGTGCGGTGCAGCGTGACCCCCAACGAACGGGCGACCGCGCCCCAAAGCTCAGACGTGAACTGTGGGCCGCGGTCGGACGAGATGTCCGCTGGTGCACCGAAGCGCGCGACCCAGGTGGCGATGAACGCCTGCGCCACGTCGGCGGTGGTGGTGGAGGTGAGGGGCACGGCCTCCGGCCACCTGGTGGTCCTGTCCACCATGGTGAGCAGGTGGGTGAACCCCCGCGAGGGGGGCAGGGGACCCACCAGGTCCACGTGGACGTGGTCGAAACGCCGTTCAGGCACGGCGAAAGGTGCCAGCGGGGCCTGGGTGTGGCGGTGGACCTTGGCTCGCTGGCAGGCCGTGCAGGCGTTGGCCCAGTCGCGGATGTTTCGTCGAAGGCCGTGCCAGACGAAACGCGCCGACACCAGCTTCTGAGAAGCTTTCCGGCCCGGGTGAGAAAGGCCGTGGATGGAGGCGAAGATGCGGCGCTGCCAGGAAACGGGCACGATGGGGCGAGGCTGGCCCTGGGAGACGTCGCAGAGCAGGACGGTGCCCGCGAAGGGGATGTCGGCCAGGCGGAGGCCCGTGTCCGCCACGCGGAGTGCCTGCACCGAGGCGTCGGTGGTCTGGTCGGCCGCCATGAGCGTGAAGTCCACGCCGAGGTGGACCGCATTCGCGCTGGCCCGCGAAAGGCAGTCGGCCACGGCGTTGTCTTTGCCGGCGACGTGCTGGATGTCCGTGGTGAACTCCGACACGGCGGAGAGGTGGCGCTGCTGGCGGGCCGACCACGGCTCCGTGACCTTAGCCATTGCGTAGACCAACGGCTTGTGGTCGACGAAAGCTGTGAACGGGCGGCCCTCCAGGAGGTGTCGGAAATGGCGAATGGCCAGGAACAGCCCGAGCAGCTCGCGGTCGAACGTGCTGTAGTTTAACTCGTTCGGCCGGAGTTGCCGGCTGAAAAAAGCGAGTGGCTGCCAAACCCCGTCCACCCATTGCTCATGGACGGCGCCCACCGCGTAGTTGGAGGCGTCCGTAGTGAGGGCGATGGGCGCGTTGAGCACCGGGTGAGCCAGCAGCGTTGCGTCGGCGAGGGCCCGTTTGGCACTGGCGAAGGCCGCGTCCATGGCCGCGGACCAAACAATGTCATGCTTGGCCGGCTTGCCCCGGAGGGCCTCGTAAAGGGGCCGCATGAGCTGAGCAGCGCGGGGCACGAATCGGTGATAAAAATTCACCATGCCGAGGAACTCTTGGAGGGCCTTGATGGAACGGGGACGCGGGAACGTGGTGATGGCCTCGACCTTGGTCGGCAGCGGCACGGCCCCGGTCTTGGTGATGCGGTGGCCCAAAAAGTCAACGGTCGTCGCGCCGAAGTGGCATTTGACCGGGTTGACAATTAAGCCGTGCTCGCTGAGGCGACCGAACAGTGTTCGGAGGTGGAGGAGGTGCTCGGCGCGGGACGTGCTGGCGACGAGGATGTCGTCCAGATAGACGAAAAGAAACGGCAGGTCGCGCAGCACGCCGTCCATCAAGCGCTGGAACGCCTGGGCCGCGTTCTTGAGGCCAAACGGCATCCGCAAAAATTCGAACAGGCCGAACGGCGTGATGACGGCCGTCTTCGGGACGTCGGCCGCCCGGACAGGTACCTGGTGGTAGCCCCGTATCAGGTCAATTTTCGAAAAGATGACCCGTCCCGCCAAACGGGCGGAAAAGTCCTGAATATGCGGGATCGGGTACCTGTCGGGGGTGGTAGCGTCATTGAGACGGCGGTAGTCGCCACACGGGCGCCATCCACCCCCCGGCTTTGGCATGATGTGCAGTGGCGAGGCCCACGTGCTATCGGAGCGCCGCACGATGCCGAGGTGCTCCAACGCGTCGAATTCGGCCTTTGCCATGGCGAGCTTGGCTGGGTCGAGGCGGCGGGCCCTGGCGTAGACCGGCGGGCCCATAGTGGGTATGTGGTGCTCGATCCCGTGCCGCACCGCGACGGCCGAAAACGTCGGCCGCGTGAGGGCCAGGAATTCCACGAGCAGGCGAGCGAACTCGTTCGTTGCCGGGAGGGCGCATGCCAGTTCGGTCGGCGCGGAGCTGCTCATTGTGCACGCCAGGGAGCTGAAGGTCTCGGCATGGACAAGGCGACGTCGTTTGACGTCGACCAGCAGCCCGTGCGCGCAGAGGAAGTCGGCGCCCAGCAAAGCCACAGGGACGCTGGCGGTAACAAAAGTCCATTGAAAGCGCTGGCTGCCGAAGCAGAGGGTGACGACGCATGGGCCGAAAGTGCGTATGGCCGAGCCATTAGCAGCGACCAAAGAGGGGCCGCAAACTGCGTCCAGCCTGTCCTGCTCGGAGGCAGGTATGACGCTCAGTTGGGCGCCAGTGTCGCACAGGAAACGCCGTCCAGACGCCTTGTCCCGAATAAACAGCAAGTTGCCCGAGTGGCCGGCGCTCATGGCTGGGAATGAACGCCGGCCCGGCCGTTTCCCGACCTGCCGAAAGTGCACGGGGGCCGGCACGTCCGAGCCTTGTGTCCGAACCTGGCGTGGTAATAACACCATGCCCGGTCAGGTGGAGGCCCCGGCCGTCGTGTCGGAAGCGGGCGGTGCGGCGTGGCGGCCGCCAGTTGCACCGGCAGTTCGGCCTCCAACCGCGCAGGGCGCTCGGGCGTCGTGGGCGTCGCCTCGGACGGCGGCGGGCTCCAGGTAACCGCGCCGATGTGCTGGCCCGCCGAGGAGATCTTATCGGCTTCCCTGGCGAGGGTGCGGGAATCCGTGATCAACGTGCCAGCCAGGGCGAGGCGTACCGGGTTAGGCAGCTGACGGAGGAACAGCTCCCGGAACAGGAATGCCGGAGAGTGCTCGCCGAGCAACGAGAGCATATAGTCCTTGCGCTCGGACGGGCGCGTGTCGCCGAGCTCGGGCAGGTCAAGCAGGCGCCGTGCGCGTGCTGCCGGTGAGAGGGTGAAAGCGCCGAGGAGGAGCGTCTTCAGCGCGTCGTATTTGTCAGCAGCTGGCAGGTTCTGGAGGAGGCTCAAGGCGCGGGCCGTGGTGGCGGGACCGAGCGCCGCCACAACATGGTGGAAGCGGGTGTCGTCCGCAGTGATGCCTCGCAGGGCGAACTGGGAGTCCGCCTGGGTGAACCAAACAGCCGCATGAGCCTCCCAGAAGGTAGGCAGTTTAAGCGTCACTGCCGTATCCATGTCGGTAGGTCACCAATGAAGGAACTGCGCTCCAACGCGAGTCGAAAGAATTGACGCGACCAAAGACGGAATTCGTCCGAGTTGCTTTATTGAAACAAAACAGCTCAGGTATTCTGACAAGCCCGTTTATCGGGCAACAATATATATACACATTTATGTCGGGAAGTTTGCCCGGCAAAAGCTACACCGGGCATGCCCGGGTATCAAGGGCGAGCCTTGGAAAGGCGAGTCTGGACCTGCCCGGGCGTGTTTGGCTGCGGCCTGGCAAGTCGAGGCTGGGCGTGCCCGGGCGCTCTGGGCGAACACTTGAAAGGCGATAGCGGGCATGCCCGGATGCTCTGGGCGAGCCCTGAAAAGGCGATAGCGGGCATGCCCGGACGCTCTGGGCGAGCCGTGGAAAGGCGATAGCGATGATGCCCGGACGCTCTGGGCGAGCCCTGGAAAGGCGATAGCGGGCATGCCCGGACGCTCTGGGCGAGCCCTGGAAAGGCGAGAGCGGGCATGCCCGGGAAAGACGAGACCGGGCGTGCCCGAGAGGTTCGGGCGTGCCCGGGAACAGTGAGTCCGGGCATGCCCGGGAGAGGCGCGTCTGGCCGTGTTCTGGCCGGTGCAAGGCGATTATGTACATCCAGCGGTAACCGCTACAATATAATAGAACAAATATCATGAAACATTTACATTTTGTAGTCCATTGTATTAATTTAAATAAACATAAATGCAAATTTCGCATGTGGAAAAAGTAAGTACACCCCTACATTTATCACTACTTCAAATACCTAAAATTAGAATCAGGTGCGCCAGCTCAGGTGCAAATGATTAGAACATCGTTAGAGAGGATCTTGGAGGAACCTGTCTTATTTAAACCTCAGACATTTAGTTTGGTTTGCTCTTTGTTGTTGAAGTGTGCAGTGTCACCATGCCGAGTTCAAAAGAGCTCTCTGAGGCCTTCAGAAAGAAGGTTATAGATGCCTACGAGTCTGGGAAGGGATTTAAAAAGATCTCCAAACAATTTGAAATCAACCATTCGACTGTCCGGAAGATCATCTACAAGTGGAGAAGATTCCAAACAACTGCCAACTTGTTCAGGCCAGGCCGCCTCAGCAAGTTCAGCCCGAGAGCAGACCGCAAGATGCTGAAATAAGTCTCGAAGAACCCCAGAATGTCATCACAGGATCTACAGGTAGCTCTTGCCACTGTTGATGTCAAAGTGCACAAGTCTACCATTAGAAAGAGGCTGCACAAATTTGATCTACATGGGAGGTGTGCCAGGAGGAAACCTTTGCTCTCCAGAAAGAACATCAGGGCAAGGCTAAAGTTTGCCAATGAACACCTTGGCAAAGACCAGCACTTCTGGAACAATGTGCTCTGGACAGATGAGTCAAAGGTAGAGCTATTTGGCCACAGTACCAGAGGACATGTTTGGCGAAAACCAAAGACAGCATTTGACCACAAGAACCTGATACCAACTGTAAAGCATGGTGGTGGAAATATTATGGTTTGGGGCAGCTTTGCTGCATCAGGGCCTGGGCAGCTCACCATCATAGAATCCACTATGAATTCTTCATTGTACCAGAGGGTGCTTGAGGATAATGTGAGGCCATCTGTCGGAAAGTTGAAGCTCAACCGAAGGTGGACCTTGCAACATGAAAATGACCCTAAACATACCAGTAAATCCACCAAGGAATGGCTGAAAAGAAAGAAATGGAGGGTTCTGGAATGTCCAAGGCAAAGCATGGATCTAAATCCCATCGAGATGTTGTGGGGGGATTTGAAACGAGCTGTGCATGCAAGAAACCCCTCAAACATCGCACAGCTGAAAGAATTCTGCATGGAGGAGTGGGAAAAAAAATTCTCCCATTCGATGTCAGAGACTGGTAGACAGTTATAAGAAACTCCTACTTGAGGTTGTTTCTGCCAAAGGGGGCAATACCACCTATTAGAGCCAAGGGTGTACTTCCTTTTTCCACATGCAAAATTTGCATTTATGTTTATTTAAATTATACAATGGACTACAAAATGTAAATGTTTCATGATATTTGTTATATTATATCACCTTTATCTATCAATATTGTTGAAATGAAGATCAAATAGCTGTATGTTGAAATACGTTGAAAAAGTCAAAACTTTACATGGGGTGTACTTACTTTTTCACGTGACTGTAGGTGATTGAGTGTTTACTGCTGTATCCATATTGCTTACTTCCTGTGTCCTCCCCTTGCTCTCATTCTTTCACATGCCCCTTATCCCTCCAAATCTTCCTCTATTTTGTCCCTCAGCTCTGCTGTTGGTGTGTCTCCCCTTGTCCCCCACATTTGCACCGTTCTTTCTGTTCTGTTACGTCTTGGTCCGGTCTGTGTTATAGTATATATATGAGCTACGACTCTCTACACAAAACAAGTACAAAAAGTTTTAATTAAAACAAAAGCCGCGTCGATGTTACACAATGCCTAGATGCAGCTGTGCCTATAACGTCGATGTTATAGGCACAGGACATTCCTATTGATTCGATTACTTGATGTTATTTTTGTGCAAAGTGAAAATATATCTCGGCAATTTCCCGTGTGTGGCGACGAATGTTTAATATATCTCGGCATTTTCCCGTCTGTTATTTCAGGCGGTGTATGACGGACCATGCCGCGATTTAAAAAATATATATCTCGGCAATTTCCCGTATGTGGCGACACGTGAACGAAGCTATGCTCCTCTCTCCACATTATTGTGACGACGTATAAATTAAATATTTCATCGTGACGATTGTCATCAAATGGACGAATTTTAAATATATCTCGGCATTTTCCCGTCTGTTATTTCGGGCGGTATATGACTGAGCATGCCGCGATTTAAACAAAATATATATATATCGGCATTTTCCCGTCTGTTATTTCGGGCGGTGTATGACTGACCATGCCGCGATTTAAAAAAAATATATCTCAATGGACTTGAATTTACAGGCCTTTGAGAATTCATTTCGTTCTATAAAGGGCAACTTTCATCGGATTTTCTTCCCGTTTTTTTTCAACCGAGTCTAAAACTATGTTAGCGACTGTGAAAAATGAAATGATATATCGAATTTGATTTGAAATAAAACTGTGTGAGAGAGGAAGACACCACGGGCCTACAAAACAGGCCTCAAAGCTATGCGAGTTAATAAAATGGTGGATATTTGTTTATATGAAGCCTCTCCCACAATGGGTGGAGCTATGGTTCCCAGAATGGGTGGAGCTATGGTTCCCAGAATGGGTGGAGCTTTGAGGTTTTGTCTTCTCTGCAAGAACAAGAACAAGAAGAACAACAACAACAACAGCAGAGGGCACTCTATTAGCAGCGTCTGCGACGCGGCTAAAAATACACTTTAATAGTAATTGTTATGCTCGGAGTATTGAATTTGGTTAAAGGAATGTTCCTGCTGTGCTGCACTCTCCAATTAAATTCATGAGGATGTTTTGATGTCGTAGCACACATAACTCAATCGACTCATGCTCACTTTGTGGTTAAACCCTCATAGCTCCTAAAGCAACAATACCGTCTTTAAGTAAAATGTGGTGACTGCAGTTTGGTTATGTGTAGTATTTAGGGTAACAGAGGTGGGAATTGTTTATGGAAGGCTAGAGCAGTTACTACATCATTATTCACGGGGAGGAAAGGAGGTTCAGGGAATTTGAACCAGTATGTACAAGAAGTATGTACAGACATTCCCATTCCCAGCAACTAGTATGTACAATAAGTATGTACAGACATTCCCATTCCCAGCAACTAGTATGTACAAGAAGTATGTACAGACATTCCCATTCCCAGCAACAAGTATGAACAAGAAGTATGTACAGACATTCCCATTCCCAGCAACTAGTACGTACAAGAAGTATGTGCAGACATTCCCATTCCCAGCAACAAGTATGAACAAGAAGTATGTACAGACATTCCCATTCCCAGCAACTAGTACGTACAAGAAGTATGTACAGACATTCCCATTCCCAGCAACTAGTATGTACAAGAAGTATGTACAGACATTCCCATTCCCAGCAACTAGTACGTACAAGAAGTATGTGCAGACATTCCCATTCCCAGCAACAAGTATGAACAAGAAGTATGTACAGACATTCCCATTCCCAGCCACAAGTATGAACAAGAAGTATGTACAGACATTCCCATTCCCAGCAACTAGTATGTACAAGAAGTATGTACAGACATTCCCATTCCCAGCAACTAGTACGTACAAGACGTATGTGCAGACATTCCCATTCCCAGCAACTAGTATGTACAAGAAGTATGTACAGACAATTCCCATTCCCAGCAACTAGTATGTACAAGAAGTATGTACAGACATTCCCATTCCCAGCAACTAGTACGTACAAGAAGTATGTACAGACATTCCCATTCCCAGCAACAAGTATGAACAAGAAGTATGTACAGACATTCCCATTCCCAGCAACTAGTATGTACAAGAAGTATGTACAGACATTCCCATTCCCAGCAACTAGTACGTACAAGAAGTATGTGCAGACATTCTCAGCAACAAGTATGAACAAGAAGTATGTACAGACATTCCCATTCCCAGCAACTAGTATGTACAAGAAGTATGTACAGACATTCCCATTCCCAGCAACAAGTAAGAACAAGAAGTATGTACAGACATTCCCATTCCCAGCAACTAGTACGGACAAGAAGTATGTGCAGACATTTCCAGCAACCAGTGAGGGTGTGGTATATCTCGGCAACCACGTACAAGAAGTATGTACAGACATTTCCAGCAACAAGTATGTACAAGAAGTATGTACAGACATTTCCAGCAACCAGTACGTACAAGAAATATGTACAGACATTCCCATTCACAGCAACAGTACGTCCAAGAAGTATGTGCAGACATTCCCAGCAACAAGTACGTACAAGAAGTATGTACAGACATTTCCAGCAACCAGTACGTACAAGAAGTATGTACAGACATTCCCAGCAACAAGTATGTACAAGAAGTATGTACAGACATTCCCAGCAAGTATGAACAAGAAGTATGTACAGACATTTCCAGCAACCAGTACGTACAATAGCAAAGGAACTGTCAATGGGATGGGCGAGGGTGGGGTATGACGTCAAAAAATCAGCCATTATTATTTGTTTTTATAATAATTTAATAAATATAGAGTTCAGAGCTGACAGGATGGACCTGAGGTCCGCACACTCACCTCCAAGCTGTCTCACCTGGGTTCGAATCCCGACCCAGCTATAAACTGTCATCCGGGTGTTTCACAGACAGGGACGTGATTCGTCAATGTGGATGGACGTCCCTTGGATGGACGTTAAAATGGTGTCTCGTTTGCTAACATTGGTTAGTAGATGTTGAGGATCCCACGGTGTATTTCGTGAAGAGTAGGCGAGCTATCGCCGGCACCTTGACCCATTTAAAAATTCCTGCCCTAACTTTAATCGAACGTCAGGCCTGACCAGCCGGTTCGTGAAAGGATTGGACCAAACCCAAAAGAACGTGGGAATAATTGTGGCCATTAAAGAAGAGGAAGAGATAGATACCGGTACAGTAGTCCCTGAATTCCCACATTAATATTGTGAGTTGTCCCGAGAGAGGAGGTAGGCGGGGAGGAGAGAAGGCAGGACAGGAGTAGAAACATAATCAACGCATTCCCGCCAGTCAGGATGGTGCAAATGTGGAGGCAGGTAGGGGAGGCGTGGCCTACTGTACCCCCCGCCCCCACGCTCCTTGTCCTACCTTTTCGACACATCAGTCGGGCCTGGAGTTTCATCTCGTGCGTACGTGTCCCTACACCAAGGCGATCAGCGGATCCCTACTACTACTTTGGGACATTTCATTGACGGCCCTTCATCACCTGGCGTTCGCGACGCGTCCATCCCCACCTAAGACAGGTATAAATACATATATATATATACACGCTTGGCTGTTACCCAGGTATCCGGTTACTGTGACGTCACCCGCGAAGGTGACTCTTTGGTCGAGCTCGTCCGTCCGTGTACGCGTGGCCTCGTGTATCACGAGCTCCAGCCTTGTTGGAAACGTGCCTGGAATGACATACCGACACGTCTAGCAGTGTTTGCCTATCTCCCTGGAACAAAATGAACTTCTTTTAAAGTTGTCGAGTCGTGCAAAACATGAATCGTAAAATTCCACTCGACAGGGAACCTACAAATAATGAACTTTAGTTTAGTACACCTATGTTTACAGTTTCGAGTGTGTGTTCGTACCTTTTTCCGTACACCTTTATTACGATGACGTAGATGATTTGATGAATAATTATTAACACGTTCGAACAGCTCTTCGTATCCTGTTGGACTTGTAATGTTCGCGAAGCAATGGCGATTGGAATGTCGCAGGTTGGAGTCCTTCCCAATATTGGGATGTGGTTTCAGTAGCTGGAGGGGTAAACACGACGTCCATATACTATAGCCCAACCATCTCACATCTGAGCTTCTGCACTACAGGAGACGATCTTGTTATTATCAACTAACTGTGAAATCAATACTGAATATCAATTGGCAAAACATTTCAAAAATTTGCGATCATGTGTCACCGAGTAAGCGCACACCCAAAATACACCTGGGGAGAGATTGCAACAATGTATTATGCGAATGGGTATCTATATATAATGAGTCGAGCAGGATTATAAACCGAATTTAAGTTACAATTGTAACAGAGCACGGATTAGACACAAACAAACCATTGTTTCATTTGAGAAGTAATTGTCGGCTCCTGATACCAGCTTTCCCTGGTACCGGTGTCAGCTTTCCGATGAACCCTGCAGTCGAACCACACCCTCACCTGGGTGTAAATATGCATTGATTTATGGATATAATTTAACTCTTGGATTTCTAATTGTTGTTATAACATTGCTTACTATTATCATCCGATACATAAATCATCCGAGATGTGGGTCAGGAGGATTGTGGGAGTGAAGAGCGTGGATAGAAGGAGAATGGATGAACTGAGGGAGGAGATCGGTGTGCGGATGAGCTTGACGGGAAGATTGGTGAAATGCCAGCTGAGATGGGCTGGACACTTGGTGCGGATGGGGGAAGAGAGAGTGGCAAGCAGAGTGGACAGGTTAAGGGAACAAGGTAGGAGGAAAAGAGGTAGACGATGGTCGAGATCACCCATCTAACACCCTCCCTATCATGAAGTATGGTGGTGGAGTATCATGCTATGGGGTTGCTTTTCATCAGCAGGGACTGGGAGACTTGTAAGGACAGAGGGAACAATGTATGGAGCCAAATACAGGCAACTCCTTTAGAAGAACCTGTTTCAGAGTGCAAAAGACCTTAGACTGTGGCAAAGATTAACATTCCAACAGGACAATGACCCCAAGCATACAGCCCAAGCAACACCAAAGCTGAGGCTTGAATCCCATTGAGAATCGGTGGAAAGACTTGAAGATTGCTGTTCACCGACTCTCCCCGTCCAACTTAGCAGAGCTGTAGCAATTCTTCAAGGAAGAATGGGAGAACCTCTCCAAATCCAGATGTGCAACGCTGAAAGAGACATACCCAAGAAGACTCAAAGCTGTAATTGCTGCTGAAGGCGCTTCTACGAAGGATCGACTCAGGGGGTTGAATACTTTTCTAAATTAGATACGAGTTTATCACCTCTGCCACCAAAGATGGATGGAGGTTGTGTTTTCACCCCTGTCTGTTTGTTTGTTTGTGAACAAGATATCTCAAAAAGTTGTGGACGGATTTGGATGAAATTTGGCAGAGAGGTAGTGTATATAAGCAGGACGAAATTATTAGATTTTGGTGAAGATCCGGATCCGGATCTGGCTACTATAATTTTTTAAGTGATTCTTCCCAATTGGGTGATCGGGCCAAAAACGATACGAAGTAGGATATCTCAAAAAGTTGAGGACGGATGATTTTGATTAAATGTGATTCTGTATTTTGATTTTCTGGTCTACTCTAGGATACAAAACGTAAACTGTTCACCCGGCGGAGGTTTGCTCTCTACTGAATGCCGTTCTGGCTTAATTTATAATTATTTTTAAAAAGTTTCCAAACATTTTTTCCCACTTTGACATTATGGGGTATTATGTGTAGATCAGTGAAAAAAAAAAAACTCAATTAAATCCATATTTAATCCAGGCTGTAACACAACAAAATGTGAAAACGTCAAGTGGTGTGTATTCTTTCTGAAGGCACTGTTGGTATGATTGAACCCGAATGTGGCGGACATTTACGATGCAATACTTATCTTTGCCAAATATTTTGTAACTGAGATCGAAGGTCAGAATAGGAATACGGGAAAATAATCAACTCTAACCTTAATAATGCCTCGTATAACATGACGGGGATGTTCTGCATGTTGACATAGCTTAGAACACCTCACCCCATCTCTTAACAGTACACTCTGTTGCATCCCTCATACCCACCCTCCCCTTATTCCTCTTCTAACCAACCTTCATTGCATTTTATATTCCTACCTCCACAACTCCCATGTGCTTTCTTTCCCTCCCACTTTCATACCTTTTAAAAGCCATCCCTTTCCCCCCTTTTAACAGATATAATATATGCATGGCCTCTTATGACAGTGTTTACACCAACTGGACTTTGTTGTATTTATGTATGTGTGTGCATATATACAGTACCTACAGAAAGTCTACACCATCTTTCAAAATTTTCGCCTTTTGGTGTCTTATAGCCTGGAATTAAATTGCATTAAAGCAGAGTTTTTACACCTTTATTTACACATCGTAATCTACAACTTCCAAGTACAAAACAAATTCTATAAATTTCAGGAAATTAATAAAAAATAGTATATATATATATATATATATATATATATATATATATATATATATATATATATATATAGTATATATATATATATATATATATCAGTAGCATTGGCGCAGGACAATACAGGTGGCGACATGATCAGGTGCTGGCGGTGGTAGAGCAGATGGTGCAACAAGAGGTGCTGAGATCGGGAGAGAGAAGAGTGGAGAATGAGACCGATTGGGGAGAGGTGTTGTTTGTCAAAGAGGGCCAAGTGGTAAGAGGTGGAAAGAGGAGGAGGTGGAAAGCAAGAGGGCTGTCAGATGCTTGTGATTGGCAGGTGGTGGCAAACCTAAAGCCACAATTGGTATTCCCAGAAGAGATCTGTGTGACAAGGTTGCGGCCTGACATTGTCATCTGGTCAGGTGCAACAAGACAGGTCATCTTAGGGGAATTGACTGTACCTTGGGAAGAGAACATGGAGGAGGTGCACGAGAGAAAGAGAGGAAAGTACAGTGAGCTGGAGGCAGAGTGACGGGAGAAGGGTTGGCGAGTTTCTTGTCAGCCATTTGAGATGGGATGTAGAGGGTAGATTGGCAATTCCTTTTCTGCATTTCTTGCTCGGCTTGGAGTGTGTGGGACAGAAAGAAAGAGGATGTGTGACAGAGTCGCCCAGGTTGCCTTGAAAGGCTCACTTTGGATATGGAGGAAGTTTATGGAGGCACGTCGAACGGTGCAGGTTGAGGTTGTGGGGGGTGTTTCATTTCAGTGTAAAGGGGTAGTGACTGAGCTCGGAAGAGAAATGGAGATGTGTGAATGGTGTGTGTGTGTTTGTGTGTGTGTGTGTGTGTGTGTGTGTGTGTGTGTGTGTGTGTGTGTGTTTGTGTGTGTGTGTGTTGCAGGAGTGGGTGTGGTTTTGCATGAATATGTTTTTGTTTGAGCGGTGCATGTTGTAAGGGTGGTGGTCGGTTGGTTTTTTTTGTTGTTGTTTTGGTGTGTGAGTGAATGGTTGAGGGGCTGTTGATTTTGGGAGTGGAGGCAGTTTTGTTGTTGTAGTCTGTGTTCTCACGGGCTGGGGGTGGGGGTATGTATGCATACGGGTGTAGCTGCTGCATGTGGAGGTGTATGTGCCCCTGCTGGCCCACCTTAGTTGACCATATCGAGGTTGAAGGGCCGAAACGGGATGATGCTGAGGACCTCGACTGAGGACCCGGTCAGTGAGGCACACTTGTGACCAGGTGTGTTTTGAAATTATAATATAATGTCTGTCTGTCTGTTTGTCTCGTTATCACTTGAGAACTGATTTCAATAAATCCAAGTACGGTGGATTTGGGTAACTCCCGGATCTCTTTGTGTTCCAAAAAATATTATTATCATTTTTTATTTGTACATGGACACGCGGGTCAAAACTGCAAATGTCAACACGTGATGTTGGCTATCCCTGCGCGGAGATCAGGATCTCCAAGGAATTTTTTTTTTTTTTTTCCCCATAGATTAGCCATCGCAGCAAAGATTGGTATTTCTGTCAGCGAAGAGACGGGTCTTATATTCTAGTGTGTGAAAAAAAAAGAATGATCGTTTTAAGGCCATTTTCCACACTAGAGTGGGGGCTAGCCTTGCAGGCCCCATGACAATCATGGTTCCCTTTTTGAGGCAATGTTTTTATGGCCGGATGCCCTTCCTGACGCCAACCCTTAGTCGGCTCTTACGATGCGCAGGGAAACCGTGTACCTATTCTAAACCGGGGTACATACCGGGATATATATATAATATATATATATATAATATATATATATATATATATATATATATATAATATATATAAATATATATATATATGTAAATATATACTGTACAAGTTCATTTCATTTCCTTTTACATGATAATGGCGTTTGCATGCATGGACTCAACCATGGCTCCAGGCTTGTGTGGGGTGTCACTGGGGAACCTTTAACAGCCTATTTGGTGGCCCAATGGCCTTTGCTTGCAATTAATAACTTGCCAACCTGAGCACCCTGACTCATGGGGTGTAGTGTAACCAAGGAATGATGTCATTCTCATATCCATTGTTATTAATGAGCCACATCGCCTGATCACAAGGAAAGGACATGAATACCTGACTTGACAACATATTAAGCATTTGTAATGATCACATTTGCAGGAAAGAATTGTGATTTATGAAAACGCAATGAGCTCTATTTTTTTGACTTCCCAGTCACAATTATGTTGTGGAAAAAGACAGCATTCGAACACACACACACACACACACACTCACACCCTTGCTCACGTGCACACATACAGAAATGGAAAACTTAATGTGCACAATCTACTGTGAGTTTTCCTTAAATTGACTATTTCACTTAAGTTACTCCAAAGTCATACCACATAGTTAAGAACAACAATTCTAAAAATACATCCAAAATGGCGATGACAAATATCAAGCATTGTTGTTCATAGAGAAACCAGTTCATCTTGTCTAAAAAGAGTATGTCTTTATTCTCATAAACTGTGGGAGATGGAGGATTGAGGGAAAAAGGGGGCAGATAAGGGGGGCTGGCAAAGCATATAAAAAAAAATTTTTTGGGTACAAGATCGAGGCTCGTGTAAGAGCTAACATTAATGACAAAAAAAAACGGACACATAAGACATAATGAAGGGAGTGGGAAACAAGATGGGGAGAGAGGGGGAAGCACACAAGTACAACATTTGAGAGCAGGGACATAGGGAGATCTGTGGGAGGGAGAGGGCTTGGGGGGAGGAGGCGTGGGGAAGGGGGGTGGGGGTGGGAGAGGTAAAAACCACATGGGCACTACTAGGACTTCCAGGAAAGAAGTCGGTATTTCAGAAAAGTGGATCTGGGGTGAATTCACGGGGGTAGAAAAGATCAAGATGTTGGATGGGGGAAGATAAGAGATGGTGGTGAACAGCTGTTTTAAAGACCTGGAGGGAGGAGTGGGATTGAAGACAGTGAGAGAGTTTGTTCCAGACGTGGGAGAAAAGAGGAATGAAAGAGTAAAGGTGAGCAGAGAGTCTTGATTTTGACAGTTTCACCAGAAGAAGGTTGCTGGCAGATCTTGTGCGACCTGTCGGAGTATTTGGGGGATAGAGCACAGACAGGGCTGGGTGGGGGGCTAGGCCAGAGAGGAGTCGGTAGAAGACAGAAAGACCACCAACCTACCTGCGGTGAGTGAGTGAAAGGCCCTCGGAGTTAGCCTCATCGCGGGAGATTCCAATGATTCTGAAAGCTTTGGTTTCAACAGCGTGAAGCCGAGCTAGGTGAGAGGCAGGAGCACCAGCCCAGAGGGGAGAGCAGTATTCCATTGAGCTGTGGATGAAAGCCTTGTATGTGGTGAGGAGCTCAGGTGTGCCAAGGAAGGACTTCGCACTTCGGAGGATGCCCAGTCGGTGACTGGCTTTGGAGACAAGCTTGGAAATGTGGTTTTCCCAGGAAAGATCATGGCAGATAGTGAGACCCAAGAGCTTGAGTGACAGAACTTCTTGGAGAGGATTGTTGAGAAAGTGGATGGGAGGGTTGTCCAGACGGTCTTTTCGGAGAGACGTAGTAAGAATGTGAGATTTGTCAGGATTGAAAGACATGTTCCACTTGTTTGAACATTCTGTGATTTTGTGTGTCTGTACTTCATGCGTACCTGATTCTGACTACATCCCAATTTTCCTCATTCGTCTGATCTCTTCTTCCTCTTCTTGTAAGATGTGTAAGATGTGGATCTTTACAGCCACAGGGGGAAGCAACGTTTACTCACCCTTATCACTCTCTCTATTTCAATTTGATCTTTGGTACTCATTCGGTGACGTCAATTCAGCGGAAATGAAGTCTTGTCAACTTTCTTTTATCACTGGAATGCCAGTGGTGGTTGCTGTGATATCGGAAGCACCATTTTCCATTTCAGCCTTTGAGGAATTGTTCCAGTTCCATGTGTTATGAGAGCACAGTTGTTGATTATATGGCCACAATAGTTATCAATCGTTAATGCTGTCAGCATTTGTAAATTAATTTTTTTCAGAGGAAGGGGGGGTTAGGTGGGGGGGGGGGGGGTTGATGGGGTGTCAATGAGTACTTAATGAGTATATATATATAGTTGTTGTTTTGTGGAAAGTAAAGGGTTGTGAGTTATGTAGAAAGTAAATGTTTGAAGAGGATTAAGAAACTGAATGTGGTTATACCAATAGTGTACATGATGGACAGAGAGAAGTTGCTCTAAAACAAAAATGTTTCGAAACACAGTCTGTGATTCTTGATGATACCACTATGGTTCTGGAATTGTTTGAATTTACGACCATTTTTTTTGGTAGAACTATAACTGGTAGAATAAGTGGTAGATATAACTATATAACTGGTAGAAAATCATACTGATGTAGCTTTGTGGTCACCATGAAAAATAGTAAAGCAACGGAAAACAAATGTAAAGGGAAATTTCGAATCCAATAGGATATGGTCTAGTTGTCCTCCATTTATATGTGTCATGGCTTTCAAAGCTTGAACACACCCAGTACTTTCACAAATGTACTTCAAATGATCTTCCTTATGTGTAAGACCTGAGAGAGTATCCATATTGAAGTCACCCATTATAATCTTTGCATTTGAATTGCATTCAGGTGCTCCAATGAAGTTAGTAAGATCTGCGAGATCACTTCTTTCATATTTTGGGTGAAGGTAGAGGAACATAATTAAGGCTACATTTATCTTACAAATGATTATTTGACCTTTTCCTGAATAGTCAGGTTCACTATGTTTTTTCGTTCAAAATTTTTGGAGATTAGCAAAACTATACATTTTTGGAATACTCAGAGCATGAGGAATCCAAAAATTAATGTTTACATTTGCGTAGACACCTTTGCGAAAATGACACTCAGGACAGTGATGAAGATAGTCAGGTTCACTATGTTAACAAATATAATTTCGTTCAAAATTTCGTCCATCTTGTTTTCCTAGAATCTGTTCCAACCTTTGATTTATCTTGGAAAACAAATGACTTCCCACCATACTTATTTCATCAAGAATTCTTATCTTTACTTGCAAGAAGTCGTTTGCAAGCTTGGCCTCACTTGAAAAGTTCAGAAGTCGTTCAAAGTTTTCACCACCCATCATTTTCAACTTTCCATGGATTGTATCCCCTGATTTCAGGTGCTTGGCTGCAGCAGCTGTTGGTGACATGACCAATAGGAGCTCCTTGTTTAGATCTACACCTGATTTCATGTGTTTCGCCCACAGTGCTTGAATGAGTGTATTGATCAGGTACGTTTTTCCAGTCCCAGGATCACCACTGATGTATAAGCTGAACTGTTGATCATCTGGCATCTCAATCAAGTCATCAAATATTTTACGGTGTTGCTGATTTAAAGAGTTGATGTTTTTGTTTAGCTTTCGTCTTTCTTCAATATTGACTGATTTTCCATCATAAATCCTTGATGCCTTTTTCATAAAATCAAGAATTTCCTCATTGTTGTTGTTTCCTCTTCAACATATTCACTTGGTTCCCCTACTTCATCATCGTCAGTCATATCAAAATTCTCAAGCTCAACCAAGAGGTCCTTATTTGATTCAAATTCCTTCCGCTTATTATCAACCTCTTCATGAACATCTCGGTATTTACTAACATTGCTGTTATAATTATGTATTTCAGCAACTTCATTTCGGAAAGGAAAGAAAAGCATCATTAGTGCCTTCATGTACGAACTCTCATCATCACTGCTAAGGAAGTATCTTATGATAGCCCTTCTCTTTCGCTTTTTGAGTGTCCCCATGTTGTTCATTAAGACAAGAATGCCAGCATGTGATTCACATTTTTCATCCTCAACATCAGAATTATCATCTTCCGGAATATTGTCCAAGTTATTGTCTTTCTTGTTACCCCGATTATAAATGTCATAGTCACTTGTGAACTCTGCCAAGGTCAATTTGTCAAGTGATGCTGGCCTGTTTTCATAATATTGCACGATATTTGGGTAGAATATGTCGTCATTGTCACCAAGATCTTCAATGTTTGCTTTTAGCAGGCCGTCTCTTTTAGCAGGTGGAGCAGTGTTTATAAACTTCTGTTTCCTTGAGAAGGCACACATTTTGTATCCAAAAAGACGGTATATGAGTTCCTGGAGTGACACTTCTCTTGTATCATCAAGTACCTTCCCCAGCTTCTTAAGTTTCACATCTTTTGAGTCTCCACTTCGAGATGATTGCTCCTCAATTGCTTGAAGCAACTTGCTTTGTCCAGTCTCGGCTTTCAGTATATACCCACAGCAATACTCTGCAACACTGTAAGGATCACTAACAGCTTGAAAGTCCATATTTGCATTGTCTGCTTCTAATAGGCTTGGATTGAAGTTATTCATGAAAACATCTTGGCATGAGTGTTTGTAAAAAACTTGTAATTTTATTTTGGTAACAGTCGACCTTAGAGCCTCCAGGTAGACCTCATATGGCATGCCTAACCTATCCAACGTTTCAGGAAAACTCATGGCTAAGAACTTTGAGTGACATTCAGAACCATATGTTTGTCTCAAGATGTATTTCTTTATCTTGGTGGCATTGACTTTAGCTGTCTTTATAATTTCAACAGGTGTATCTTTGGAAAATGCCTCGAGCACTGTTGTCCTCATTATGGGATATTTGGGGAAACCAAAGCGACATACTGGTAAAAGGAGCTCCTCACCTTTCTCTTTTCCATCTAGTGCACCATGACCTTCTGTCTCTTTTATTGTTATTAATTTCTGACCTTTCTTCTCACAGGTAAAAGTATGGTTATGTGTTTGGTATTTTGCTATTAGATTATTAATACCAGCGTTGTCTTAATTATGCTGTCAATGAAGGTTAGGAAACTTTCTTTTGAGGACTCACTGTTCACATCAACAGCTGGTGGAGGATTACCTGCCTCATCAGCCAACCAGAGCACACAATGGGCACGCGCACTTCCTCTTTGCTGAAATTCAATTCTGTAAAAATAGTCAACTACCTTGTACTTTCCTAAACTACTAGGTTTCTGTAATGCCTGCAAAAGTGTTATAAACCTTGCATCGAAATGGTGGACAACATCTACTGGGTATTTCTTGAGAAGCATATACTTCTGTTTTTTGCTCAAGCCTTCAACTTCCTGGGTTGCCATGTGTTTATTCTGTTCCTTTTCTAATAATGCCTTCATTAGTTCTATCCAGTTGAGATCATTTGCACTCTTTGTGTAAAAGATATGAGGAGACCCCAATTGACGAAGCATGGCAAAAAGCTTTTTCTTATTCTCTTGGAAATAGGGTGCTGTACCTCTCACATTTTAAAACGCCTTAAAGCCCCGGTTTGTTCTTTCCATGTATGCCCTGTCCATGTCCTTGATAGATTGCTTTGTATATTTAGTTCTATCCATTTTGGTCTTTCTGAAGAATGTTACACACGATCTCTTTATTTCAAGTGCTTCTTTGACATGATATGAGAAGCAAATATACAAATAATCATTACTGTATCGGCGGTCTATACCATTAAGCCTTTGTTTGATCTAATTGCTAAACATAACCCCTTTGTCTACATATGTTGATAAGTAGCCTCCAATAACATGAGGAAACAAATGAGGGAAAGCTTTTTCCTCAATGTTAACAACATCTTTCCAGTTTACAAATTTACCTTCTGCAGTCGGTGCCAATACAACTTTCTTCCAAGGTGTTGAATAATTATTTCCAGGTGTAGTTGTCCACTAGTGAGTCAGAATTAACTCTGCCACCAAGGCAGTAGCTCCATTTGCTCTATCAGTTTTAGTGTTGAATGTCTCTAACATTGTGTCCTCGTTAATTTCTGTAATAAAATCAGGAATATTGGCATCACTGCTTCTTTGTTCCTGCTGGCTTCCTTGAGATGGGCTTTTTTCTGCAGCATCTGTGTTCTCTTCACCATTTTGAATAATACCTTCATCCTCATCCGTTTTACCTCCGGAGGCATCTTGGGCATCTCTATTAGCAAGTGCTTGTGTGATAAAGTCATCCAACCTTCCTCCATCAAATACTTCTTCTTTAAAAAGAGGATTATGCAGTTTGAAGTAATTGAAATATTCTAGAACTTTGCACTTCGATATCACCTCCTCTACAACAATGCCTTTGTAGTTTGGCTTTCGTTTCAAGGAGATTGGTATAAATTCCTGATTCCGGGGCAATATTTTCTCCATTGACTGCTTCACATCAGCTTCAACTGTTATCATTGGCCCCCGCACTTTGAAGTCTGGTGATCTTGGCAAGTGAGCAATTCTGATGAAGGGAATGATCAGTTTCAATAAGAAGGCCTCGCATTTGTAAAGTTTCATAGACTCATTTTGAAATTTGTTCGGCAGATTGGATATAATGAACTCAAAGGCTTTCTCATTGCAATTTGGAACTCCACCTTTTTTATTGTATCCTTACATGCCTTACATACGTAATAATTGCCATCCATGGATACAGTCTGATCATTGATTGTCAGCTTACTTAGCTGTTCTCCATGGAAAGTTGTCTTTGCTCCCTCAAATATTATTTTAGTCATGCTGGACTTTGGGTGATATCGGCACTCTGACACACATATGTAATTCATTGAAGTGTTTTCAACAAGCTTTTCTTTGCAAAATGCAAAGCCTAATAACGTCTGATATTGATTCCGATCTCTCTGTCTTTCAAGTATTTTTCTCTTTTCTACCTCAGTTTCTGTCGCTATCCGTTTTTGATTCCGAGATTTTTGTTCTTCTAATCTTTGACTTTTCTCTTCTTCAGTTTCTGCAGCTATCCGTTTTTGATCACGAGATTTTTGTTCTTCTAATCTTTGACTTTTCTCTACCTCCGTTTCTGTAGCTATCCGTTTTTGATTCCGAGATTTTTGTTCTTCTAATCTTTGACTTTTCTCTACCTCAGTTTCTGTCGCTATCCGTTTTTGATTCCGAGATTTTTGTTCTTCTAATCTTTGACTTTTCTCTAACTCAGTTTCTGTAGCTATCCGTTTTTGATCACGAGATTTTTGTTCTTCTAATCTTTGACTTTTCTCTACCTCAGTTTCTGTCGCTATCCGTTTTTGATTCCGAGATTTTTGTTCTTCTAATCTTTGACTTTTCTCTACCTCAGTTTCTGTCGCTATCCGTTTTTGATTCCGAGATTTTTGTTCTTCTAATCTTTGACTTTTCTCTAACTCAGTTTCTGTAGCTATCCGTTTTTGATCACGAGATTTTTGTTCTTCTAATCTTTGACTTTTCTCTACCTCCGTTTCTGTAGCTATCCGTTTTTGATTCCGAGATTTTTGTTCTTCTAATCTTTGACTTTTCTCTACCTCAGTTTCTGTCGCTATCCGTTTTTGATTCCGAGATTTTTGTTCTTCTAATCTTTGACTTTTCTCTAACTCAGTTTCTGCAGCTATCCGTTTTTGATCACGAGATTTTTGTTCTTCTAATCTTTGACTTTTCTCTACTTCAGTTTCTGTAGCTATCCGTTTTTGATTACGAGATTTTTGTTCTTCTAATCTTTGACTTTTCTCTAACTCAGTTTCTGCAGCTATCCGTTTTTGATCACGAGATTTTTGTTCTTCTAATCTTTGACTTTTCTCTACTTCAGTTTCTGTAGCTATCCGTTTTTGATTACGAGATTTTTGTTCTTCTAATCTTTGACTTTTCTCTTCTTCCGTTTCTGTAGCTATCCGTTTTTGATCACGAGATTTTTGTTCTTCTGATGTGTGACTTTTCTCTACTTCAGTTTCTGTAGCTATCCGTTTTTGATTACGAGATTTTTGTTCTTCTAATCTTTGACTTTTCTCTACTTCAGTTTCTGTAGCTATCAGTTTTTGATTACGAGATTTTTGTTCTTCTAATCTGTGACTTTTCTCTACTTCAGTTTCTGTAGCTATCAGTTTTTGATTACGAGATTTTTGTTTTTTAAATCTTGTTTCCATTTCCTCCACTGTTTCCTCACTTATTGACTTCCTTTTCCGAGTAGCTTCCTTAGATTGCTTGTAATATTCCTTGTTCAGTCTATACTTTTCTCGAAGGCTCAAATATTTTGAGGTATTTGGGGAAGATTGGCTATTCAAGTATTCTTGACTTAATTTACAATCACCTTTATCTTCAGAAGAGGTTAATCGGGATATTTTTGGTCTACCCCTTGTACCGCCTTTAAAACCAGAAATATGTGTGTGATCAGCCATCTCTTTAGTTAAATCTGGAATGAAAGTTGTATGGAAAGTCTCTCCGTAAGTGAAGGAGCTCAAACAATGAAGCTCGTGCAACACCGGATGTCCGCACTTCACGTGGCAGCGGTTCAAACTTGCATTGAGAGAACGAATCAGTGCCAAACTCAGACCTGATCTTCACTTTCTTTTCAGAATCTAAAACATAAATGGTGAATAAAAACATTCCATTAACACCAAACTTTCAGGAACCACAAGTTCTCTGTGCAAAACAAACATCACGGACCGGGTCTGTGTACAAAACAAACACCACGTACCGGGTCCAGTATCCTGATCCTGGAGTCAAATGACTATGTAATTCATTGTTGTGACTCTGAGGGAGAACTTCCCGGACTGAGCACATTTCCTCAATCGCTCGTGGTGTGAATATCAGGTGGTTTGCTTTGTGATCTTCACCGAAGAGCTATCTCGTTCTGCTGCACCACACGGTACTGTGAGAATGCCAGTGACTAAGCTGAATGCGGGGGGAGGGGGAGGAGGGGTTGAGGAGAGGGTGAGGGGAGATTTGTAATCGCATCATTTGAACTTCTGAGGTGAATGTGTATAAAAGCTTTACTGAGGTGAATGTGTCGGCCTATGAAAAAAAGCATTTCTGACGTGAATGTGTATAAAAGCATTTCTGAGGTGAATGTGTCGGCCTATAAAAAAAAGCATTTCTGAGGTGAATGTGTATAAAAGCATTTCTGACGTGAATGTGTATAAAAGCATTTCTGACGTGTATGTGTATAAAAGCATTTCTGAGGTGAATGTGTAGGCCCATAAAAAAAGCATTTCTGAGGTGAATGTGTAGGCCTATAAAAAAGCATTTCTGACGTGAATGTGTATAAAAACATTTCTGATGTGTCATCTTTACAGATCATTTCTTTACAGGTGTGCTTCATCAACTGTTAAGGTGAAATAAATTTACCTAATTGAAGACACTTATTGCAGGAAACCCCTTTTCTGTAGTCGATGACAAGCCTGCGTCTTGGCTGCAGCCTCACAATTTCCCACGATTTCCTCGCGTGTTTCAGTCACGAGCTTCACCATGGCTACGACTGGGTGGTGTCATTAACGTCCTTTCCGGTGTCATGTGCATCAGCGTTTTGCCTCCCTCCGTGGCGGGTTGTAATCGATTTGCGTTTCCATGTATAATGCGTGAGCCTAAGGCTGCGTTATCCAAAATATGGTGAACGAGAACGGCACTTGGTAGAACGACCCCCGCCAGGCTAAACAGTTTATGTTTGTATGCACCGATAGACCAGATCTGGATTTGGACCTGAACCAAAATTGAATCGGCTTGTTCTTGTCACCGAACCAACTCATCCACCGAGTTTAGTCATAACTCATCCATAATATTTTTAATATCATGTTATATATCGCTTTTGGTCCGACCTCTCAATGGTGAAGAATTACTGAGGAAATTAAATAATACTTGTATCCGAATCAATATTCACATCTTCACCAAAATCGCATCGATTCTGTCTTGTCACACACCCAACCTGTCCATCAATTTTCGTTCAAATCCGTCCATAACTTTTTTGAGATATCGTGTTTATCGATATCTATCGATTTTAGCCCTACAACTCAATGTTACCCTGCTTGTCGTTAAAGGCGGCAAAAAGGGTTGGCGTCAGGAAGGGCATCCGGCCGTAAAACATTGCTTCAAAAAGGGGACCGAAAAACAACAACAACCACGGTCCCCGAAAAAAGGCCAACCCCCGCTTTGCGGGGAAAAATGGCCTCTAAAGGTGGTTTAACTCAATGGTGAAAAATCACTTTAAAATTATCTGATCCGTATCCGGATTCGAAACGTCATCAAAATTGAATCACTTCTTCCTTGTCGGACATCCAACCTCTCCACCAAGTTTGTCCGAATCCGTCCACAACTTTTTGAAATATCCTCCTATGTATCGTTTTTGGCCCTATCTCCCAATGGTGCAGAATCATTAAAAAAAAATCTACTAGCCGGATCCGAATCCGGATCTTCACCAAAATCTAATCATTTCGTCCTTGTCACATATGCTACCTCTCCTCCAAATTTCGTCCGAATCCGTCCACAACCTTTTGAGATATCTTGTTCACAGGCAAACAGACAGACAGACATGGGCAAAAACACAACCTCCATCCACCTTCGGTGGCGGGGGTAAATAATAAATATGGCAGCCACATGGAGACGGAATTGGGAGGGAGAGGAGTACAATAATTGATTGATTAATTGTGAAATTAAAATAAATAAATAATGATCATAAAATATTTTCTTAATCAATTGGCTAATGGCATACCTAAACCACCAGTGCTTCATCCGAAGCTGTAACTTTTTGAAAATTAATTTAAAAAGCCATTCATCGAAAAAATTAATTAATTGATCAATCAATAATTAATTAATCGATTAGTTGATCAATCAAAAAATCAAAAATATCTTTTAGAGCCACATCACTTGGTCACTGTCGTTTCCAAATATCAGCTTCCCCAGCTCAAAAGGTACCTGAAATATTGCCCAGATGAAAAAGGAAATAAATCAATGATTAATAATGAAAATAAATAAATATAAATCATAAAATAATTAAATAATTAATCAATTGGCTAATAGAATACCTAAACCACCACGGTTTCACCCGAATCTGTAATTTAAATTAAAAACAATAATAAACAATAATGAATCAAATAATTAAATAATTAATCCATTAATTGATAAATCAATAAATCAAAAATATCCTTTATAGCCACATCATCTGGTCACTGTCATGTCCAAAGATTAGCTTCCGAGCTCAAAAGGTGCCTGAGATATTGCCCAGATGAGAAAGAAAATAAATAAATGATAAATAATGAAAATAAATAAACAATAATCATAAAAAAATTAAATAGTTAATCAATTGGCTCATATAATACATAAACCACCACCATTTCATCCGAATCTGTAACTTAAAAAAATAATTAATTAAGTCATTCATCGATTAATTAAATAATTAATCGATTAATTGATTAATCAATAAATCAAAAATATCCTTGAAAGTCACATCACTTGGTCACTGTCATGTCCAAATATTAGCTTCCCAGCTCAAAAGGTGCCTGAGATATTGGCCAAATGAGAAAGAAAATAAACGAATGATTAATAATGAAAATAAATAAATAATAATCATTAAAAAATTAAATTATTAATCAATTCGGTCACAGAACACATAAACCACCACCATTTCATCAGAATCTGTAACTGATTTTTTTTTAAATAGTATTTAATCGAATAATTAAATAATTAATCGATTAATTGGTTAATTTATTAATCAATAAATCAAAAATATCCTTGATAGCCACATCACTTGGTCACTCATGTCCAAATATTAGCTTCCAAGCTCAAAAGGTGCCTGAGATATTAGCCAAATAAGAAAGAAAATAAATAAATGATTAATAATTCCCATCACTTCCCGTCTAGACTACTGCAACAGCCTCCTCTATGGTTCACCCTCAAATATCATCAATAAACTTCAATACATTCAGAACCCCGCTGCCCGTCTACTCACCCACTCCCGGGCCCGGGACCACATCACCCCCGTCCTTCACACGCTCCACTGGCTCCCCATCTCCCAGAGAATCCAGTACAAAATCCTTCTCCTGACCTACAAAGCCCTCCATAACCTGGCCCCATCCTACCTGACTGACCTCCTCCCCAGACACACTCCCACCCGCACCCTCCGCTCTGCTGCTGCCAACCTCCTGTCCCCCCCCCCCATCCGGACCAAACTCAGATCCTGGGGGGACAGGGCCTTCGCCATCGCTGCTCCCACACTCTGGAACTCACTACCTCAAACCATCAGAGACTCCTCCTCTCTCACCACATTCAAATCATCACACAAGACCCACCTGTTCAACAACGCATTCAACCCACTGACCGTCTCTTCTCCTTCTCCTTCCTTTCTGTTTGGTTATTTAACTTATGTATTTTTGTCTTTTTTGTCTTTGTTTTACGTACTATGTCAAAGCGTCTTTGGGTTTCTTGAAAAGCGCTACACAAAATAAATGTATTATTATTATTATTATTATTATTATTATTAATTATGAAAATAAATAAATAATAATCATGAAAAAATTAAATTATTATTATCAATTCGGCCATAGAACACATAAACCACCACCATTTCATCAGAATCTGTAACTTAAAAATAATTTTTTTAGTCATTAATCAAATAATTAAATAATTAATCGATTAATTGATTAATTGATTAATTGATTAATTAATAAATCAAAAATAGCCTTGCAGCCAAATCACCTGGTCATTGGCATGTCCATATATCAGCTTCCTAATGCAAAAGGTGCCTGAGTTAATGGTCAGAAGAGAAAGGAAATTTGATTAATTAAATAAGTACTTAATTAATCGCTGATAATTAAATAACTCCTCAATTAATCGATTAATCAAAAAACAAAAAACACCGTTTTTGACAAAGGACTTGCTCACTATTGTGCCGAAATTTCAGCTTCCTAGCTCAAAGGATGGCTGAGATATCGCCCGGACAAACAAGCAAGAAAGAAAACAAGTACAGATACATTCAAAGTACACCGCCCCCATGCCAAATAATTAAATATCCGACAGCGCGGCATTGCCGGGCGCCGGAGGCGCCCGTCAATACCGAGGCTGCATTGGGAAGGATAGGTGTACACTAATTGATTGATTAATTGTATAATTAAAATCAATAAAAGATTATCACAAAATATTTTCTTAATCAATTGGCCAATAGCATAACGAAACCACTAGTGCTTCATCCGAAGATGTATCTTTTAGAAATTTAATTAAATAAGTCATTAATAAAAAATTAAATTATTAATTGATTAATCAATAAATAATTAATCGATTAATCAATAAATAATTAATCGATTAAATGATTAATCAATAAATCAAAAATATCCTTGATAGCCACATCACTTGGTCGCTGTCATGTCCAAATATTAGCTTCCCAGCTCAAAAGGTGCCTGAGATATTGGCCAAATGAGAAATAAAATAAATAAATGATTAATAATGAAAATAAATAAATAATAATCATTAAAAAATAAAATTATTAATCACTTCGGTCAGAGAACACATAAACTACCACTATTTCATCAGAATCTGTAACTTAAAAAAAAAAAATTTTTTAGCCATTAATCGAATAATTAAATAATCGATTAATTGATTAATTGATTAATTAATAAATCAAAAATAGCCTTTGCAGCCAAATCACCTGGTCATTGGCATGTCCAAATATCAGCTTCCTAACTCAAAAGGTGCCTGAGTTGATGGTCAGAAGAGAAAGGAAATTTGATTAATTAAATAAGTAATAATTGAATGAAATGAATGAATGAATGATCGTTTTAAGGCCATTTTCCCCGCTAAAGCGGGGGTTAGCCTTGCGGGCCCCATGACAATCATGGTTCCCTGTTTGAGGCAATGTTTTTATGGCTGTATGCCCTTCCTGACGCCAACCCTTAGTCGCCTCTTACGATGCGCAGGGATACGGAAAAGGATACGGAAACGGATACGGAAATTATCGCTAATAATTAAATAACTCCTCAATTAATTGATTAATCAAAAAACAAAAAATACGGTTTTTGACAAAGGACTTGCTCACTATTGTGCCGAAATTTCAGCTTCCTAGCTCAAAGGATGGCTGAGATATCGCCCGGACAAACAAACAAACAAGAAAACAAGAAAGCAAGAAAACAACCAGAGTGAAAACTGAGTACTCCCTTTCAGCGTGCGTCACTGCCCCCTTCGGTGCCCGGCAATGACGATTTGCAATGCCTGGAGATGGCATAGGAAAGGTGCGGTGTACAATACTGTACAAACTTTTCCTTTCCCAAGCAGTTAGTTGAATAAAAGCATTTTCTTTAAATCGTTTCTTTCATACGGTAAATCTGCATTTTTCCATCGATGTGTGTGTGTGTGTGTGTGTGTGTGTGTGTGTATATGTGTGTGTATTTGTGTGTGTATGTGTGTGTGTGTGTGTCTGTGTGTATATGTGTGTGTATTTGTGTGTATGTGTGTGTGTATGTGTGTGTGTCTGTGTGCGTGTGTCTGTGTGTGTGCGTGTGTGTGTGTGTGTGCATGTGTGTGTATTTGTGTGTGTATTTGTGTGTATGTGTGTGTGTGTTTGTGTGTTTTGTGTGTGTGTGTGTGTGTGTTTATATGTGTGTGTATTTGTGTATATATGTGTGTGTGTGTTTATATGTGTGTGTGTATTTGTATGTATGTATATGTGTGTTTTGTGTGTGTGTGTGTGTGTGTGTGTGTGTGTGTGTGCATTTGTGTGTATTTGTGTGTTTATATATATATATATATGTGTGTGTGTGTGTGTGTATTTGTGTGTATGTGTGTGTCCTTGTGTGTGTGTGTGTATTTGTGTGTATGTGTGTGTTTATATGTGTGTGTGTGTATTTGTGTGTGTCTGTGTGTGTGTCTGTGTGCGTGTGTCTGTGTGTGTGCGTGTGTGTGTGTGTGTGCATGTGTGTGTGTATTTGTGTGTGTATTTGTGTGTATGTGTGTGTGTTTATATGTGTGTGTGTATTTGTGTGTGTGTGTGTGTCTGTGTGTGTGTATTTGTGTGTGTATGTGTGTGTGTTTGTGTGTATGTGTGTGTGTATTTGTGTGTGTATTTGTGTGTATGTGTGTGTGTTTATATGTGTGTGTGTATTTGTGTGTGTGTGTGTCTGTGTCTCTCTCTGTGTGTGTGTGTGTGTGTGTGTGTGTGTGTGTGTGTGTGTGTGTGTGTGTGTGTGTGTGTGTGTGTGGGTGTGTGCACGTGTGTGTGTGCACCTGGTTGGCTAAAGTCTAGAAATACATTTTCCCATTCAGACCGAGATGAAAAATATTAATCTTTCTCTTGCCCTGTTTGAGTAATGGATGAATGTGCGATTTGACTCATCAAGGTGTAGCTAAATCGAATGCATCCGTCAGTGTAACGTCATACAGGTGTGGTTTCTGGAATGTGAGCTGGAGTGTGTGCCTCATAAATAAATGTATATTATTCTACAATGTCAGGTCTACCCAATGGAAGACTGTCGTTTGTTTCAAGTTTCAGAACTCCATTACTTGATAGAATGTCTGGTCTTGACCTTTCGCTTTGTACTCTACAAGCTAAACCTGCCGATTTTAGATCTATCAATTGTTGTGGTGGTTAATTGACCTGATTTCTTCCAGAACCTGCTATGGTCAATAAAGTTAATTATATTTGTGTTGTAATTAATGCCTTAAGGTCCATTTAGAAAACTTTTGCTTCAGATTTATGATTGAAAAGTAAAATTTGTACTTGATCCAATATGTTATTGTACTAATGATGTCAACACCGAGTCATTACAAGACTTTAGAAATAGTACATGGTGCTTCTTCGTCTGATGCTCATCAGTTTGATGATAGAGCATGGACAAACCCTATGGGTTGGCAATTGGCATCCATTGGGGGAGTTATGGATTCCTCCTCCCCATAGAAACATGTTAGGGAAGTCAAAATGAAACAACTCAACCATTTTACATACATATACAGGCCCTTAATACGTTAGAAGACAAATGCAGCTTTTCGCAGTTATGCCGCGTATCAGGTGGTGGGTGCAGACAGACAGATGATGGTATTTTCTGGCTTTGTGACGTGTCGAGCTAAAAATGAGACTTAACCTTCATGTTCGACTCGATTATCATTTAAAACATTCCAGATGAATGACTGCAAATTTGTGGATGCCCTTGCAGTTTGTCGCAAGCTCTTAAATAGTTTCATCAGTCTTCCCGTGCTAGCTTGTCATGTCAGTTCTTCAGTGTTTTAAAAAATATCCTTCACCTTTCATTCCAATAACTTAAAAATTTAGTACCTTGGCTCTGAAACAGCTTGTCGCAGTAAAAAGAGTTTTCTGTTTGTTTTTTTTGTAATTAACTTTTGTTATTAATTTTGTAAAATTTTTAAAGAATTTTTTTTTGTAATTTTTGTAATAAGTCAACTCATTTTTACGTGTCTGTTTGTCTGTGGGCAGGATATCTCAAAAAGTTATGGACAGAATCGGATGAAATTTGGTGGGCAGGTTGGGTGTGTGACATGGACAAATTGATTCGGTTTTGGTGAATATTCAGATCCCGATCTGAGATTTTTTTTTTTTTAAGTGATTCTTCATCATTTTGAGATGGGGCCAAAATGATATCGAGCATGATGTCTCAAAACGTTGTGGATATGTTGTGACAAAACATGGTAAATGAGTTGTATAGGTGACAAGAACAAGCCGATTAGATTTTGGTTCAGGTCCGGATGCAGCTCCGGCCTATCAGGGAGATACAAAATGTAAACATTTCAGCCTGGCAGAGGTATGCGCTCTACCCAGTGCCATTCTAGTTAAGTCCTCTAACAAGTACACATACATTCAAAGTACACCGCCCCCATGCCAAATAATTAAATATCCTACAACGCGGTATTGCCGGGGCGCCTCTGGCGCCCGGCAATACCGCAGTGCAGCTCATGGAGGCTGCATTGGGAGGGAGAGGTGTACACTAATTGATTGATTAATTGTATAATTAAAATCAATAAAAGATTATCACAAAATATTTTCATAATCAATTGGCTAATAGCATAACTAAACCACTAGTGCTTCATCCGAAGATGTATCTTTTAGAAATTTAATGAAATAAGTCATTAATAAAAAATTAAATAATTAATCGATTAATCAATAAATAATTAATCGATTAAATGATCAATCAATAAATCAAAAATATCCTTGATAGCCACATCACTTGGTCACTCATGTCCAAATATTAGCTTCCGAGCTCAAAAGGTGCCTGAGATATTGGCCAAATGAGAAAGAAAATAAATAAATGATTAATAATGAAAATAAATAAATAATAATAATAATAAGAAAATTAAATTATTAATCAATTTGGTCAGAGAACACATAAACTACCACTATTTCATCAGAATCTGTAACTTTAAAAAAAAAAATTTTTTGTCATTAATCGAATAATTAAATATTTAATCGATTAATTGATTAATTAATAAATCAAAAATATCCTTTGCAGCCAAATCACCTGGTCATTGGCATGTCCAAATATCAGCTTCCTAACTCAAAAGGTGCCTGAGTTAATGGTCAGAAGAGAAAGGAAATTTGATTAATTAAATAAGTACTTAATTAATCGCTAATAATTAAATAACTCCTCAATTTATTGATTAATCAAAAAAAAAATACCGTTTTTGACAAAGGACTTGCTCACTATTGTGCCGAAATTTCAGCTTCCTAGCTCAAAGGATGGCTGAGATATCGCCCAGACAAACAAACAAGAAAACAAACGAGAAAACAAGAAAACAAACAAGAAAACAAGAAAACAAACAAGAAAACAAGAAAACAAACAAGAAAACAAGAAAACAAACAACTAGAGTGAAAACTGAGTACTCTCTTTCAGCGCGCGTCAATGCCGAGCCCCCTTCGGTGCCCGGCAATGACGATTTGCAATGCCTGGAGATGGCATAGGAAAGGAGCGGTGTACAATACTCTAATACACCCTCCATGTTAAGACTTGCTTTACAATAGTGAAGTGAATGAACAAGGTAATGTAAGTAGAAAACGATATAATTTGCTGTTTAAACAGTCGGGTATGTTTTGATATGGCCACCTGCCCATCGCAGAGCCTCGTATCCTTACCTTTAGAGTATCTGGAAATGCACCTATATTTTTGGCACATCATGGCTCTGCATATACGTCTGTCTGTCCTCATTTTGCCACATTTTTAGGGTTTAAACAGCTTCTATAACATGTATTTTCACTCACTTTTCGCAATGGCTGTGCTTAAGTGGAACGATGAAAGGGGCACCACAAAGACGGTGGTTCTCATGATGCTTCAGCAGGCGTCACAACCAGGTGATACCGATCACTCACTGGGTTTAACTCGGTTTTTACCTTTGAATGCACTTGCAGAGGTTCATGAAAGAGCAGAGCAACAGAGGGGAAAGAATGAGCAGATTGAAAGTGTGGCAAAGGGGAAACAGGAGGACAAAAACTCATGGATGCACCACGGCACGGGGAAAGGACGACGGGTGTAGTAAGGTTCTTGGATATATATGGGAAATATGTGAGGTAGAGGTGGACAGCAGACTTAAAGCCTTGGGGAGAAGAGGATGATAAAATGGACTCGGTCAGACAGTTTTTATTTATTTACAGGAGTGAGGCTCATGGAATAGCGAGTGTTGGGTTAAGTAGCGTTAATGGCGGTTCCCCATAGAAGGGTTCCATATTTGAGAGGAGAAGAGCACGAATGATCATGGGTGTAGCCATTTAGTTTTAATCTTACCTAGTGTATAGATTTGAAATATGACCAGGATATATGCACACAAAGGCCTACTCTTTTTGAAAGAAATCCTGCGATCTTTACCATCGACTGGTAAATGTGAGCCGACTGGACGGTCGACCTTTCGTCCCCCTCTGAAAGGGTGACCCGCCGTAGACCCTGTCTGTAAAGCATCAGGATGACAATTTGTGCTCTGATCCTCTTCAGTCTTCACTCAGGAATGGTAGTCAAACTAGACACTTAGAAGGTGACTAGACTATCACTGATCCCACTGTAACCCTATATTGTGAATTAACAATAGTTTACCTTGTTAAAGTTTGCGTTAACAGAAATGCAAACATTGGATTACTTTAATCTTTTGCAACTAGGTTTTAAACCCACCATAAGCAAACAAACGATTGGCCTTTCCCACGGTTCTAGTAAAACACAACTTGTTGCAATGTTTTCCTTGGGTTATCCTACTTGAGAAGTTTTGTTGAATCATCCTTTGATAATGCACTCCTTTTTGCTTTTCACTTAGTTCCTCTTTTCCTCTTGAGTTAACCACAGGCAAGGCAATCCGCAGCATTTATAGAGGAGTCTGTCTTATCGGTATCCACACTATTCCTGTCCATGTCCTCTACCATAAACCTGAATATGAGTCTCACCCTAGGGTCCATGAGGCCAGGTTGATGTCACTTTGTTTTAGTCTACTTCTCCTTTTCCTTACTGTGCATTACATTAGCATTTATTTTCAGTTGATCCGTATGATTAATATGATTAAACTTTGTTTCCCTTTTCCTGATTTTCCTGATTTTTTCCTGACATTTAGGATTTTATCTGAGTCCTCCTCTCCCTTTTTTTTTTTTTTTTTTGTATACAGACTGTGATACAAATCTCGTGAAAGAGCTAACATTTATCACAAAGAAACAAATCAAACAAACAAGCAAACAAACTATATAAAAAGGGGAGCGGTCGACAAGATGGGGAGAGAAGGGGAGTAAGCACACAAACACAACATTTGAGAGCAGGGACATCGGGAGATGTGTGTGAGGAAGAGGGCCTGGGGGGAGGCAGGATAGGTATAAAACGCAAGGACACCAAGGACTTCCAGGAAAGAAGACAAAAGTCACCTCAAAAAAGTGGATCTGTGGTGAAATTAGCGGGGGTAGAAAAGATCAAGGTTTTGGATGGGGAAGATAAGAGATGGTGGTGAACAGCCGTTTTAAAGACCTGGAGGGAGGAGCGGGATTGAAGAGAGTGAGGGAGTTTGTTCCAGAGGCGGGAGAAAAGAGGAATGAAGGAGTGAAGGTGAGCAGAGAGTCTTGATTTTGGCAGTTTAACCATAAGAGGGTTGCAGGCAGATCTTGTGCGACCTGTAGGAATATTTGGGGGACAGAGCCCAGAGAGAGCTGGGGGAGCAAGGCCGGAGAGGAGTCGGTAGAAGTCCCTTCCCCCAATCCCCTCTCCATTTCCTTCCCTATCCTTCATCCTGAGCAAGGGATTGAGATGGGAAGATGAAACAGGGAAACTCGATTAAATGGGAAAACTGAATAAGCAGAAAAGGCCAAAGGCTTTTGAGAAAATTATTCTTCAGCAACTTGTAACGAAGTTTGTGATTTCCGGTGAGATGTCGGATTGATTGACGTTTGCAATCGTCATGAGATTCGGCCATAAAGGTAATTTATTTTGTCATGATCAAAATATAATCGAATCTAATTCTGGCACTACCAGGATAGTCAGGTTCACGATGTTTTTTCGTTCAAAATCATGGTAGATTAGCAAACCTATACATTTTTGGAAACGTTATTACATGGAAAATCTGAAAATCAATGTTTACATTTGCCAATTCCGACCAATTCCATTCGACCAATTCGACAATTCGACCATTCGACCAATTGCTTCGATCGACCATTCGACCAATTCGATTTGCCAATCAATTTGACCGACCTTTGCTTGTGTGGAACGGACTGTGAAAACGATGCGGACTATATTGTCGGATACGACACACAGGACAGTGATGACGAACTCTAAATGGCATATTCTGTAATCGTGTATGTTTGATGCCATTGACTGCCTGTGTATATTTTGGCATTGACTGCCTGTGTAGATGTGAAGTTATACTGACTGCATGTGTATATATGATTTTGCTGACTGCCTGTGTATGTTTGGTGATATGAATTATTGTGACACATTTTGATGTTATTAACTGCCTGTACAAAATGATAACATGTATTTGATTATGCAACTTATCGCGAATATAAAGACAGTATTTTGCAATTCAAAACCTTTGTTTCGTGTCTTTCCATACCCCATAGCACTAATTTGATACTTTCATTGGATTCCTTGTCCCTGAAAATATAGGTTTAGTATATTTTAAAAAGTTTTTAGGGTAATTAGAGGCAGAAATAGAACAAAATATGTATTTTACAGTGGCCATTTTGAAAATCCAAAATGGCCGCCATACAGGTATCTCTCCAAATGTAAACATTGATTTTTAGTTTCCTTATGCTATAACCTTTCCAAAAATGTATAGGTTTGCTAATCTACCATGATTTTGAACGAAATATAATTTATTGACATAGTGAACCTGACTCGGAGGCAGAATCGGTGCTGTAAAAGCAGCCTCACACCAAGGATTACACTACATTATTTTCTACCAGGCAATGCCCAGCCTCCTCCTGATTGGCCACCACTCCTCACTTGCTGGCTCCACGCCTGCCCTAGAAGGGCCGTACCTCCTCCCCCTCCTTGCACCCACGGAGTTGGACATTGCTGCAATCAAGCATCATGGCGAGCTTGGGCCTAGCGACCCTGCTGTCGTTGTGCTTCCCCCCTAAACCCAGTCTTTTGTCACGTGTGAATGAGGCCTGAAAGCTCAAATTATGTAAGGATGCATTTGTCACATGGTTTGTTTGTTGGCGCGTATCGGTTAGGGGCTAATTATTGGGTTATCAATTTATCATTGTACTCACTATTCTGTACATATGTGCTGCTGTTACATCCACATAAATACATTTTTTGAATCGACTTCGTCTTAGCTCAACCACACTTTCATCTGGCGGCGAGGGGGGGAATCTGTTTGGTCGCGGTCTAGAATAAAAATTGGACGCGGTCTTGAACTGCTAAGGGTTCGGCATGCTGCAGACTTTAGTTGGTCAGCCAAACAATAGGATCTGTCCCGTGTTTGCCTCAGCTCGTCACTCACTCAGCACAGAGGTTCCAATCGGCACAGTAACACGACGTTGGGTGTGGGACCTGACCAGGAATCTATGCATTGGGTGGCTGATGGGTTCGCGATGCGACTCTGGATTCAAGTTGTGCAACTGGCTCCAACCGCGTGGACCGTTACAATATTTCCTATTTAATATTTTGTTGCATTTATTTCTGCATCAAATTGCTTTTTCGTTCCTGCTCATTCGCTAGGGAAAACTAATAGATGATATTTGCTGTTGTCTTGCTCTGGTTCTGCCTGCATGCTTTCTCTTCATTTTATTTGCTGGCATGGGTGCCAGATACATGGTGTGTGTGTGCCAGATACATGGTGAATGTGCCAGATACATGGTGTGTGTGCCAGATACATCGTGAGTGTGCCAGATACATGGTGTGTGTGCCAGATACATGGTGTGTGTGTGCCAGATACATGGTGTGTGTGTGCCAGATACATGGTGTGTGTGCCAGATACATGGCGTGTGTGCCAGGTACTTGGCGTGGGTGCCTGGTTTTTGGCATGTGTGCCAGGCATATGGAATGTGCGCCAGGTGTGCCAAGGAGCATTTTTCCCCACCCATATTGTACTTGTAAATTTCCCAAGGCCTTTTATCCTCATAAGCCTTGCAGAGGTGTGACTGAATCAAATGTCAGCAAGGCAAGTTATTTCCCATTGTCAGTCTCTTATAATCTGTCTCCAGAGTAAATTATGCCGAGTTTAATTTGCAGGATGGTGGAATATACCTCTCGCACCACAGGAGATAATCGATGCTGCCTTTCTAGGGAGTTGGAAAGCTATGATACTACTTCCTGAGGTGTAAACATCTGTTTTTTGGGGATCTTTTGTCAATCAATTCATTCAAGGGTTGTATTTCCAGTTCTTGGGAAAGTGCAAGAGGAGAGGGGGAGGAAGGGGGTGAGGGGGGGGGGGGGCAGATTAGAAGGAAATTGGAAAGTTAAAAATGGGTGAGGGGAATATAGGGTGAGTAGGTGATGTGGTGATATAGGTATATGCAGTCGACTGAGTGCTGTTGGTACAGAATAAAGGGTGGCTAAAGGTACTGAATTCTGTGCATCTATATATATATATATATATATTGTTACGGATCGCGGATTAGATGTTATTTACCGAGCGGTGGTATTGCCGCGACCTAACAGTTCCCCCGATTCTTCCCCAACTCACCCGATTCCACCCGACTTGACCAAATCGCGCTATGCTAAATCAATGATTGGAAAGGACACAACGACTGGGATAGATGAAACGACGCAAGGGGTACAGTTCTCAAGACCTCCGGAGGAGGATATAATTAGTGGTGGAGAAAAGGGGTAGATTACAAGGTAATGAGGTAAAGACACAGAAAAGATGGGCACTTAGTTACAGTCTTATCTTATCCCCGACAGACCACAGACAAACGGAACAAGACTGACTTACACAGGGATTGATGGCAGGGAAGGACAGGTCGGTTAATAGCACAAGGTGCACCTTGGCTCAGGGACAGGATAAAGCACGGTCCAAAAGATGCAGGGAGGTGTCACAGCGCTCGGAGGTGGCGTCCTTCTCTCTCCAAGCTCAGCGCGCATCTGACGTCACCTCCCTCTTCCTGCGCATGCTCAGCGGGGAGTCACACGCCCTCGGCTCGTTGGCTCCGCCCCAGATGGGACTGGTCGGCCGCTTCTATTGGGTGCGGGGGTTACCGGGCTCCGCCCTTGACGAGGAGCTGACAGCGAGCCCCTACTTGGTAACCCCGTCGAGCACATGTTCGATGGCGGCTCGTTGGAAAGGCTTGGTGCCCTCCCAACACCCCCTACCAACCAAGCCGGAGTGAGGACGCGCACTCCCCGCGCCGCCGCCGCCGTTGTTGTTGTTGTTGTTGTTGAACCGTGAGGAAGAGCTGCGGGGAGGTATTGGGAGGTCCTAAACTTCCTAACGGTGCCATACAATCACATTCTGGTGCAACGAAGAGTCAGAATCAATGGAAACGAGTCCTTAACTGACATAGACTAAGAATAACTAGCAAGATGTCCTATAGTTGTCTACGTGAGATGCGGTGGACCTGGATGCGACATTTAATGGGGGAAATAGGGGGAGGTCGGGTCTACAGAGTGTTGTTTACAGAAAATGGGACTAGGGAATGGGGGATTGGGGATAGTTGGGAAGTATTGAGGAAATAGGGGAATATTTACAAGCGGATATGGATGGATGTAAATCCCATATCCGCAACAATATATATATATATGTATATATGTATATATATATATATATATATATATATATACATATATATATATATATATATATATATATATATATATATACAGGGGGCTGCAAAAGTAGGTATACAGTAATGAAAAACAAAACGTGCGCACAAAACTTATTTTATTGATTATACAAGCATATCAATAATAACATATCAATAATAAACATATCAATAATAAACATATTAATCCCTCAAATGTTCAAACTGTTTGCCCCCGGCATTCACACACTCCACTGGTCGAGTGTGGACACCCATGCACACTCTGGCACAAAGGTCTTTGTCAGCATCAATTTCCTGGCAAGCCTCCCGTATGAACTGAATCATGGCATCAACAGAACGTGGCTTGCGTGCGAAAACCCTGTCTTTTGCATATCCCCAGAAAAAGAAGTCCATAGGGGTGAGATCCGGCGAACGTGGTGGCCAGTCAATGGCTCCCCGACGTCCAATCCACCTGTTGGGAAATTATTTGTCAAGTAGCGCACGCACAGTGAGTGCGAAGTGCGGTGGCTCCCCATCCTGCTGAAAATAGAAGTCGTCCTGCTGCTGTTGTTCGCGTACCTGTGGTATGATTGTATCCGTCAGCATGATCAGATACACGTGTTGATCGACAGTCCTGTGCAGAATGATAGGTCCAACGACACCTTTGCAGGACAGGCCAGCCCACACTGTCACCCCAGGTTGATTGAGCTGTTGCTCTATCTTGACTTTAGGGTTTTCAGTTGCGTAGTACACACAATTGTGCCGATTAATGGCACCCGATAGCTTAAAGTTTGCTTCATCGGACCACACGATTTTGCGCAGAATGCTGTCACACTCTCGTTCCGCGTTCAGGATGGCTTCGCAAAATTGTAAACGCCGATCCGAGTCATCCTCTAATAAACCATGTATCAATCGTGGCACGTACATTTTCAGTCCTGCACGGTGCATCAAACGACTCAACGATCTGCGTTCAATACCCAATTCAGATGACGCCCTGTTTTTCGATTTCTGAGGGCTCTGGGTAAATGTCAGGGCGACTTGCATTGCATTCTCTGGCGTTGTCACGGTGACTGGTCGACCACTCTTCGGCGAGTTGTGGATAGACCCCGTCCTCTCAAATTTGTCACATATCCGGTAAATCGTGAGCCTCGTTGGTGGAGGCGATGCAAATGTTTCTCGCCACTGCTCTCGCACACGTTCACTATTCTCTGTCTTCCAGTACTGTTTCAAAATCCATTTGCGCTCCTCGTCCGTTGAATTACCAGCCATCGTTAAATTTCCACTTCACCTGCAAATAATAGATGTATTATCGAAAAAATTACGAAAATAAAAATATTTAAAATGGTAATAATGATTTTAATGAATTAAATGAATTCTAGTATTAAATGAATCCTAGCACCACTATTATAATACTTGTAATACTGGTATAATCCTTACTGTATACCTACTTTTGCAGCCCCCTGTATATATATTGTTGTGGATATGAGGATTGTATTTTTTTTATTGTGTGTTTTATTAATATTGCTTGATTCTGGACCCTCCTGCCTCCAGTGTTGTGTAAAGGTCAAAGGGCGTCCCATAATTAGTCCATAAAGCATACACGTCAGCCAATCATAGATTTCCCCCTGGTTGATAGTTATATCTTTATTATGTGTATTAGGGTAAGGCCTTGTCTCCCATTAAGATGACACTCCATTGCACCAAGTGAAATAGAGTAGATCCTTTCACACCCCCCTTTCATCATTGCCAAGCCTCGATTGCCAATTACATCCCCTCCAAAACCACCATTGAACATGTGCTCGGGTCGGGGAAGAAAGGCATGCCCGCCCATCGTCATCAAGGGCGGAGCTAGAGGGCCGTGCCGACCAATCAGGGCCGAGGTGAGCACACCGATGGGCGTGTCCTAAAGGCCGGCGGCTTGATCGCCGGAGGCGCTATAAAAAGCGCGTGCGCAAGGTCCTGAAAAGAGAAGGGAGATCATCCAGCAGCGATTCTTGTCCAAGGGAGATCATCCAGCAGCGATTCTTGTCCAAAAGAGATCATCCAGCAGCGATTCTTGTCCAAAAGAGATCATCCAGCAGCGATTCTTGTCCAAAGGAGATCATCCAGAGAGATCATCCAGAGAAGATCATCCAGAGAGATCATCCAGGGAAGCACACAGCCTGCTATTCGTCGCCTTGCTCGCCAAAGTTGGACCAAGCAAGAGAGTTGGGCAAGAAGCAAGCACGTTGTTCAGTTGTGTGGTTGGACCAGACGAGTCCTGGCAAAGCACGCGACGTCCCCAGAGCAGCCGCAGCCACAGCAGCAACGACAGCAAATTGGGGCTTTGACGGCAGTTTTGAGGAAACGGCACCGCCGATCATGCTGCAGTACCCTTGGACCTTCCTCTCCCTCCAGCCATCCATCTCCCGCCAGTCCTATCATCATTCCCCGCGTGAGTTTGTTTTGTTTGTTCTGTCCTTGGGTTAATTAAGTTTGTATAAGCTAGCGTTGCACTGTGTCTAATATCTTCTGTAAATTATTTTCTTACCTTTCCTTCTTCCTTGGTTATTTTGAACCTGTAAATAGCAAATAAATTATATTCGTATTTCCAACCTTTTTGTCTGCTTCTTCTTCACATCCGTGTCGCCTTAGTCTTTTCCATATTGAATATCTGTGGCGTGATCCGGCCAACGTTCGGGAATCGGGTTAGTCGGGGTAACTGTTAGGGCCGCGGGGCCTCCGCTCGGCAAAACCAACATCTTATCCGCGGTCCGTAACAATATCTATCTGCAGTAGTGTTGTCTTCTCTTGTCTTGTCACTGAACTATTCCCTCAAACTTTTGTGAAATCGTACCAAACTTCTGGTATGCACCTATCTCTCCCGTGGGTATGTCCTAAGGGTATTTCTTTTGAAATTTTTAGAAAAAAAAAATTAATTTTTTAAAAACATTTTTTTGAAAAAACAAACAAACATTTTCAACTTAAATCTTCAACTTCAATTGTTTATAAAATGTAATATCACTTATATTACAAATACATTTGTGCAATATAATTGTTTGTATTATGATTGATGTAAACCATCACAAAACAGCAACTCATGTACAGTCATCGATCTATATATTTACATATCTGGGCAGTGTCTGTGTTTTCACTGAACGACTCCCCCAAACTTTTGTTTCGGTGGTTGTGAAGTGTTTTTAATCATGTGGTGGGAAAGGGTTTTGAATCACATGGTGGTAAGGTGTTTTGAATCACATGGTGGTAAGGTGTTTTGAATCATGTGGTTGTGAAGTGCTTTTAATCATGTGGTTGGAAGGGGTTTTGAATCACATGGTGGTAAGGTGTTTTGAATCACATGGTGGTAAGGTGTTTTGAATCACGTGGTGGTGAGGTGTTTTGAATTATGTGGTGGTGAGGTGTTTTAAATGACGTGGTGGTGAGGTGTAATCGTCCCAAACTTCCAGTATGCACATACCCCTCCTGTATGTATGTGCTGAGGGGTTTGTTGTAATTATTATTATTATTATTTTTTGTATACATAATTTATGCTCGTGAAAGAGCTAACATTTATCACACAAACAAATCAAACAGACAAACAAACAAAGTATATAAAAAGGGGAGCGGTAGACAAGATGGGGAGAGAAGGGGAAGCACATCAACACAACATTTGAGAGCAGGGACATCCGGAATGTGTGGGAGGGAGAGGGCTTGGGGGAAGGCGGCATGGGAAGGGGGGGGGGGGTGGGAGAAGTATAAACACAAGGACACCAAGGACTTCCAGGAAAGAAGTTGGTATTTCAAAAAAGTGGATTTGGGGTGAAATTAGCGGGGGTAGAGAAGATCAAGGTTTTGAATGGGGGAAGATAAGAGATGGTGGTGAACAGCTGTTTTAAAGACCTGGAGGGAGGAGTGGGATTGAAGAGAGTGAGGGAGTTTGTTTCAGAGGTGGGAGAAAAGAGGAATTAAGGAGTGAAGGTGAGCAGAGAGTGTTGATTTTGGCAGTTTAACCATAAGAGGGTTGCAGGCAGATCTTGTGCGACCTGTAGGAACATTTGGTGGACAGAGCCCAGAGAGAGCTAGAGGAGCAAGGCTGGAGAGGAGTCGGGAGAAGACAGAAAGACCACCAACCTGCCTGCCGTGAGTAAGTGAAAGGCCCTCGGAGGTAGCTTCATCACGGGAGATTCCAATGATTCTGAACGCTTTGGTTTCAACAGCGTGAAGACGAGCTAGGTGTGAGGCAGGAGCACCAGCCCAGAGGGGAGAGCAGTATTCCATTGAGCTGCAGATGAAAGCCTTGTATGTGGTGAGGAGCTCAGGTGTGCCAAGGAAGGACTTCGCACGACGGAGGATGTCCATTCGGCGACTGGCTTTGGAGGCCAGATTTGAAATGTGGTTTTCCCAGGAAAGATCATGGCAGATAGTGAGACCCAAAAGCTTGAGTGACAGAACTTCTTGGAGAGGATTATTCAGAAAGTGGATGGGAGGGTTGTCCAGTCGGTCTTTTCGGAGAGACATCGTAAGAGTGTGCGATTTGTCAGGATTAAAAGATATGTTCCACTTGTTTGCCCAGTCTGTGATTTTGTCCAGGTCTCCAGAGAGTGAGGAGGCTGCAGACTGCTGATCTGAGGGATAAGGAATGGAGCGGCAGAGAGTGGAGTCATAAGCAATGAGATAGAGAGGATTTTCAAGAGAGTCGGAGAGATCATTGATGAAGCCCAGAAAAAGCACAGGGCCCAGAACACTGCCTTGGGGAACTCCAGCCTGAACAGGAAGAGGAGATGAGAGAAACCCATTCAGGGCTGCACGTTGACTACGACTAGAGATGAAGTCCGCCAGCCATGCGTGGAGATTTCCATGCATACCAAAGGAGGAGAGTTTGGGAAGCAGAGTGGGGTGCCAGACCGTATTGAAGGCACGTGATATGTCGAGGGAGACAGCTCTAATTTCCTGTTTGGCCTTGAGGACCTCCATCCATTGTTGAGACAGCAGAAGCATCATGTCCAGAGTAGAGTGACCTGGTCTTAAACCAAATTGATGATCAGAGATCAAGCCATTGGAGAAGAGGAAAGATTTCATATCCGAAGGAATGATGGATTCCACGACTTTGCTGATAATTAAGGCTGATTGGTCTGTAGTTGCTAGGATCTGTTGTTGCACCTTTTTTGTGTAAAGCGGTGATGTTGGCTGATTTCAAAGCAGATGGGAGATGACCTTGAGCAAAAGAGAGGGTGAAGAGAACAGAGAGAGGGAGTGAAAGAGTGGAAGAACAGGATTTTAGGACCCGTGGGCTGATGCCGTCAGGTCCATTTGCAGAATCAGAGTTGAGCATTGACAGAAACTTTTCCACCTTGTCAGGAGGAAAGGACACAGAGTCCAGGAGCAGCTGGGTACGACTGGGTATGGTGGGTACAGAGAGGGATGGGTTTGGGACACAAGATTTAGAGGCAAACACAGAGTTGAGGCATTCAGCTTTTTCATGTGCGGAGTCAGCTGTGTAGCCGTTTGAGGTAAGGGAGGGGATGGAGGGGGAACAAACACCAGAAACAGATTTGACCAGACACCACCAGGATTTGGAAGAGGGATACAGATAAGAGAGTTCGGTCTTGAGAACGGAGAGATATTGTTTCCTGGCTCTCCTGAGGGTGGACACACACTTGTTTCGGGCTTTGTGAAAGGAAATGAGATTTCCTTCCGTTGGATTTGCTTTCCAGGTGACGAAGGCTTTTAAATATTTTTTCAACCTAAATTGCTTATAAAATGTAATATCACAAACACTACAAATAAATTTATGCAAAATAATTGTTTGTATTATGATTGGTGTTAATCAGGACAAAACAGAAACTCATGTACAGTCATTATCCTCAGCTAAAACAAGCCCGTCCCTCTGTAAAGACGCGTGGTGAGCCGAGCCAAGCTCGCATATATATATATATATATATATATACTAGCTTAGCTCGGCTCACTGCTCACTCACTCACTGCTCACTAAGCTCACTCACAGCTTAGCTCGGCTCAATTTACACCAATCATAATACAAACAATTATTTTGCACAAATGCATTTGTTGTGTTTGTGATATTACATTTTTATAGGCAATTTAGGTTGAAGATTGAGATTGAATGTTTTTTTTTCAAGAAAGAACCCCTCAGCACATACAGTCACATGAAAAGTAAATACACCCCATGTAAAGTTTTGACTTTTTCAACATATTTCAACATACAGCTATTTGATCTTCATTTCAACAATATTGATATGTAAAGGTGATATAATATAACAAATATCATGAAACATTTACATTTTGTAGTCCATTGTATAATTTAAATAAACATAAATGCAAATTTCGCATGCGGAAAAAGTAAGTACACCCCCACATTTATCACTACTTCAAATACCTAAAATTCGAATCAGGTGCACCAGCTCAGGTGCAAATGATTAGAACATCGATCGAGAGGATCTTGGCGGAAGCTGTCTTATTTAAACCTCAGACATTTAGTTTGGTTTGCTCTTTCTTGCTGAAGTGTGCGGCGTCACCATGCCTAGATCAAAAGAGCTCTCTGAGGCCTTCAGAAAGAAGGTTATAGATGCCTATGAGTCTGGGAAGGGATTTAAAAAGATCTCCAAACAATTTGAAGTCAATCATTCGACTTCCGGAAGATCATCTACAAGTGGAGAAGATTCCAAACAACTACCAACTTGTTCAGGCCAGGCCGCCCCAGCAAGTTCAGCCCAAGGGCAGACCGCAAGATGCTGAAAGAAGTCTCTAAGAACCCCAGAATGTCATCACGGGACCTACAGGTAGCTCTTGCCACTGTTGATGTCAAAGTGCACGTGTCTACCATTAGAAAGAGGCTGCACAAATTTAATCTACTTGGGAGGTGTGCCAGGAACCTTTGCTGTCCTCTGAATCTGGACCTTCGCTGTCCAGAAAGAACATCAGGGCAAGACTAAAGTTTGCCAATGAACACCTCGGCATAGACCAGCCCTTCTGGAACAATGTGCTCTGGACAGATGAGTCAACGGTAGAGCTATTTGGCCACAGTACCAGAAGACATGTTTGCTGAAAACCAAAGACAGCATTTGACCACAAGAACCTGATACCAACTGTAAAGCATGGTGGTGGAAATACTATGGTTTGGGGCAGCTTTGCTGCATCAGGGCCTGGGCAGCTCACCAGCATAGAATCCACTATGAATTCTTCATTGTACCAGAGAGTGCTTGAGGATAATGTGAGGCCATCTGTCTGAAAGTTGAACCTCAACCGAAGGTGGACCTTGCAACATGACAATGACCCTAAACATGCCAGTAAATCCACCAAGGAATGGCTGAAAAGAAAGAAATGGAGGGTTCTGGAATGGCCAAGTCAAAGCCCGGATCTAAATCCCATCGAGATGTTGTGGGGGGGATTTGAAACGAGCTGTGCATGCAAGAAACCCCTCAAACATCACACAGCTGAAAGAATTCTGCATGGAGGAGTGGGCAAAAATTTCTCCCAGTCGATGTCAGAGACTGGTAGACAGTTATAAGAAATACCTACTTGAGGTTGTTTCTGCCAAAGGGGTCAATACCACCTATTAGAGCCAAGGGTGTACTTACTTTTTCCACATGCAAAATTTGCATTTATGTTTATTTAAATTATACAATGGACTACAAAATGTAAATGTTTCATGATTTTTGTTATATTATATTGTGGCGGACACGAAAGCACTGACGTGGTGACATCACCCCACACACCAAGTGGCGGTGGGCCACGCCGGGGAGAGAGGCGTGGCCTCAGGATATACATGGGGCGCGCAGCCCCGAGCAGCTCAGTGCTGCAGTTTGAGTGCTTTGAATAAAGACTCTTTTGTATGAACCGCGTTGTCCGCTTGCTCCTTTCGTAAGCCTTAGCGCGCGCAGCACCGCGCTTCATTTGGTGACCTCGACGTTGGATCTGCCATAGCGATCCTTCCGAACACGATGCCATTGCAATGGCAAACAATGCGATGTCGGTCAAACTTCCCGAATTTTGGGAGGCCCAGGCCGAAGTTTGGTTCGTCCAAGCTGAAGCCCAGTTTCAGCTTCGGCGCATCACCAGCGACGACACGCGCTACTGCCACGTCGTCGCCTCCCTCGAGCCCGGCACGGCCGCTCAAGTTGTGTCCGTCCTTCGCCACCCACCGGACGGCCACAAGTACGAGGCGCTCAAGCGGCTACTCCTAGCCACGTTCGGCCTCACGGAGGACGTATGGGCCGACCACCTCCTGGATCTCCCCGAGCTTGGCGACACGCGCCCGTCGGTCCGAATGGACCATATGCTGTCGCTGTTGGGCGACGAAGCCCCTGGTTCTCTATTCCGGGTGCTTTTCCGTCGCCAACTACCAGCACAGGTATGCCTCGCGTTGGCCGGGACCGTGATAACGGAACCCCGAGCACTGGCCGCCAAGGCAGACAGGACTTCGCGGCTTCGGACACGCAGGCGAGAGTCGGTGCGGCCATCGCGGATCTCGAGGCTGATGCTGCTGCACACCTCGTGGATCCCGAGGCTGATGCCGATGCACACCTCGTGGCCGCCGCCACGCCCCGCCCATCACCGTGGAGAAAACCGCCACCGCGGGGAAAACCGCCGGCTCCACCAGTCTGGCGGAGCCAGCCGCGCTCCTCCAGCTCCACCACCTGGTGCCGGTTCCACGGCAGGTTCGGCCACAAGGCTCGACAGTGTCATCCGCTGTGCTCCTTCGACAGGTCGGGAAACGCCCGGGCCGGCGCTCGATAATGGCAATGAGCGCCGGCCGTTCGAACAGCCTACTGTTCATAACGGACACCTTATCCGGGTGCCATTACCTGTGCGACACGGGAGCGCAGGTGAGTGTCGTTCCTGCCGATACGGCGGACAAGCACACCGTGGGCGGGGGCCCCGCGCTGCTTGCCGCGAACGGGACGCCCATCCGTACGTACAGAAAACGCTGCCTCTCTCTGCGGTTCGGAGGGCAGGTTTTCTGATGGTCGTTCGTCACCGCCGTCGTGCCCATGGCATTGCTTGGCGTGGACTTCCTGTGCGCAAATGTGCTCCTGGTCGACGTAAAGCACAGACATCTTGTCCAGGCCGAGACGTTCAGCTCGCTCGCTTGTGCGCTGCCCAGCTCGTCGAGCAGCTCACTGAGTGGCTCACCGTGCGGCTTGCCAAGCGGCTTGCCGAACGGTTCGGTTCCGGCCACGTTGATCTGTACGCTTCCGGCAGCGGACGAATTCAACCGCCTCCTCGCCAGCTTCCCGGCCCTCACACGGCCCACCTTCTCGGCGCGGGCCGTCAAGCACGGGGTGGCCCATCACATCCCCACCGTCGGGCCACCGGTCTACGCCCGGGCACGCCGCCTCGAGCCGACGAAGCTAGCGGTAGCAAAAGCGGAGTTCGCTACCCTGGAGCGACTCGGCATCGTTCGGCGCTCGGAGAGTGCTTGGGCATCGCCGCTGCACATCGTGCCGAAGCCCGGCGGGGGATGGCGACCGTGCGGGGACTATCGCCGTCTCAATGACGCCACCACCCCCGACCGCTACCCCGTCCCCCACATTCAGGACTTTTCCGCCCGTTTGGCGGGCATGTCCTTCTTCTCGAAGGTGGACTTCATACGCGGCTACCATCAGGTCCCCGTCCAGGCCGGAGGACATCCCGAAGACGGCGGTCATCACGCCATTCAGACTCTTCGAATTCCTGTGGATGCCCTTCGGTTTGAAGAATGCGGCTCAGGCGTTCCAGCGGCTGATGGACAGCATCCTGCGCGACTTGGATTTTGTATACGTCTACCTGGACGATATCCTCGTCGCCAGCGCGTCCTGCGAAGAGCACCTACACCACCTCCGCACGCTCTTCGAATGCCTGGGCCAGCATGGCCTGATTGTGAACCCCGCAAAGTGCCGGTTCAGCGTCGCCGAAATCGATTTTTTGGGGCACCGCGTCACCAGGCACGGAGCCGTCCCCCTGCCGGCCAAGGTGGAGGCGGTGAAGGGGTTTCCGCGCCCCCGCACGATCAGGGGGCTGCAGGAGTTCCTGGGCATGGTGATCTTTTACCATCGGTTCCTGCCCCGTATCGCCCAGCTCCTGCGCCCCCTGCGCGAAGCTCTCCGAGGTAAGCCGGGCAAAGGTGACGTTACCTGGACCGAGCAGATGGACGCGGCATTCACGGGCGCGAAGCTCGCCTTGGCTAACGCCACCATGCTCGCGCACCCGGCGCCCGATGCACCGATCGCCCTCACCACCGACGCCTCAGTCTACGCGGTGGGCGCGGTGCACGAGCAATGGGTGCGTGGAGCTTGGCAACCACTGGCGTTCTTTAGCCGGCAGCTTCGCCCGCCCGAACGCCGTTACAGTACCTTCGACCGCGAGTTGCTCGGGCTTCACTTGGCGGTCAGGCACTTCCGCCATCTGCTCGAGGGCCGTGTGTTCACGGCCTTCGTCGACCACAAGCCGCTGGTCTTCGCGATGGGCAAGGTCACCGAGCCGTGGTCGGCCTGGCAGCAGCGTCACCTCTCGGCCGTGTCCGAGTACACGACGGACATCCGGCACGTCGCGGGGAAGGACAACCCCGTGGCGGATTGCCTTTCCCGGGCCGTCGCCCATGCAGTCCACCTCGGCATTGACTATGCCCGGATGGCAGCGGACCAGGCCGCTGACCCCGACGTCCAGGCCTTACGGACCGCCATCACGGGCCTCCGCGTCACCGAGGTGCCGTTCGACGGCGCGGGCGCGGCCCTCTTGTGCGACGTCTCCCTCGGGCGGCCTCGCCCCATCGTGCCCACGGGCTGGCAGCACCAGGTGTTTGACGCCATCCACGGCCTGTCCCACCCGGGCACGAGGGCCTCCCAGAGGTTGATCGCTGACAAATTCGTCTGGCATGGGCTCCGGAAGGCCGTCCGCGGCTGGGCCAGGACGTGCCTCGCGTGCCAGCGCGCCAAGGTGCACCAGCACACCCAGGCCCCATTGGCCCCATTTACGGTGCCGGAACGCCGGTTTGACCACGTCCACGTGGACCTGGTGGGACCTCTGCCCCCCTCGCGGGGTTTCACCCACGTCCTCACCATGGTGGACCGCACCACCCGGTGGCCGGAGGCCGTGCCCTTGGCGTCGACGACGGCGGCGGACGTCGCGCAGGTGTTCATCGCCACCTGGGTCGCCCGGTTCGGTGCCCCCTTAGACATCTCGTCCGACCGCGGCCCCCAGTTCACCTCGGAGCTCTGGGGGGCGGCCGCGCGGGGGCTCGGGGTCCGACTGCACCGAACCACGGCCTAGCACCCCCAGGCTAATGGCCTGTGCGAGCGTTTCCACTGCTCATTGAAGGCCGCGCTCCGGGACACCCTCCGCGACGGCGGCTGGGTCGACAGGCTCCCCTGGGTCCTGCTGGGCCTCCGGACGGCGCCCAAGGATGACCTGCGCACATCCGCGGCGGAGTTTGTCTTCGGGCAACCGCTGCGGGTGCCGGGCGAGTTCCTCCCCGACTCCACGGCACCATGGTCCGCAGCATAGCAGCGCTCCGCTCTGCAGGAGACCGCCCAGAGGTTCGCCCCGGTGCCAACGGCACGCCACGGGCACCCACCGACGCACGTCGCCCTGGAGCTCCGCACTGCGGAGGACGTCTTCGTCCGCCACGTTGCCCACCGGACACCACTGCGGCCCCCGTACGACGGGCCTTTCCGCGTGCTGGAGACCGGGGTGAAGCACTTCACCCTGGACATCGGCGGTACTCCTGACCGCGTTTCTGTGGACCGCCTCAAGCCGGCCCACCTCGACGTGGACCATCCACCGTCAGTGGCCCGACCCCTGCGTCGGGGCCGCCCCCCTGCGGGCGGACCCCCGGCACCGCCCAGCCCCGCCGCCATGCCACCCCCCGGTCCTGCACCCATCCCAGGGGCAGCCGGAGGCATCCCAGATGGCATCCCTGCACCCCGGACGCCGCCAGTCGCCAGGGGGCGCTTCGGCCGGGTCATCCGTTTGCCCCGCAAACTGACCCTTCAGGTGCACGGGGATTCTGGGGGGGCGCGTGTGGCGGACACGAAAGCACTGACGTGGTGACATCACCCCGCACACCAAGGCGTGGCCTCAGGATATACACGGGGCGCGCAGCCCCGAGCAGCTCAGTGCTGCAGTTTGAGTGCTTTGAATAAGGACTCTTTTGTATGAACCGCGTTGTCCGCATGCTCCTTTCGTAAGCCTTAGCGCGCGCAGCACCGCGCTTCAATATCACCTTTAACTATCAATATTGTTGAAATGAAGATCAAATAGCTGTATGTTGAAATATGTTGAAAAAGTCAAAACTTTACATGGGGTGTACTTACTTTTTCACTTGACTGTATATATACATATTGACATATTGATATTTATCTGGCTTGAAAGACATTCTCAAACGTTTGACCAGCTTGTGATTTTGTCAAGTTTTGAAGAGAGGTAGAGGCTGCTGTCAGAAGGAAGAGGGATGCCACGGCAAAGGATGGAATCATATGGAATCATCATTGAAGAGATAGAGGCTTTTCGTGAGTCAGAGAGATCATTTATGAAGGTGAGGAATCAGATGGGACCCAGAATACTGCTTTGGGCGATCAAGCCTTAAGAGGGAGAGGAGATTAGAGGATTCCTTTGATATCCACACTTTGGCTATGAAAGTGGAGGAAGTCAGTGATCCTCCATCCATTGTTGGGAGAGTAGAAGTAGCATGTCCAAATTAGAGTGACCAGGTCTTAATCTGAAATGATGATCTGAGATCAAGACATTGGAGAAAAGGAAAGATATGATGTCAACTGTGATAATGGATTCATGACCTTGCTGATGAATGTAAGCAAGCTGATAGGTCTGTAGTTAAGGGGATCTGTTTTGGCACCTTGTTTATGTAATGGGTTGATGTTGGCTGACTTCCATGCAGATGAAAAATGACCTGGGGCAAATGATAGGGTATATATATATATATATATATATATATATATATATATATATATATATATATATATATATATATATATATATATATATGTGTGTGTGTGTGTGTGTGTGTGTGTGTATGTATATATATTGTTACGGTCCGCGGATAAGGATGTTGTTTGCCGAGCGGAGGCACCGCGGCCGAACAGTTTCCCCGATTCACCCGATCCCCGAACGTTGGCTGGATCGCGCCACAGATATTCAATATGGAAAAGACAAAAGCGACACGGATGTGAGGAAGAAGAAGAAGAAGACCTAAAAACGGTTGAAAATACTACTAAATCTATTTACTATTTACAGGCTCAAAATAACCAAGGAGAAGGAAGGATAAGAAAATAATATACAGAAGCTTTTAGAGACACAGTGAAAATTACTAGCTTATTTAAACAGGCTTAACTAAATCCCCAGGGACAAAACAAACAGAACAGAACTCACGTACATGAATGGGGAACTTGCAGGCAGGAATGACAGGAGGTGGGTGGCTGGAGCTTGATCCCGCACGGGACGTCGGGCTGGACCTTGACGGCCGCCGATGCCACCGATCCTGTCGTGTGCACGGGGTAACGGGTCGGAGCTGCTTGGTGGAGCCAAGCCAACGCTGCTGGTGGGGGGGTCTGGCGTGACGGGTTCTCTCTCCCTCTCTCACTAACTCCAGGACTCTTTCTCTCTTGCTTAGTCTGACTCTTCCTCACCACCGACAACTCAACGCAACCACTGACCACCACTGACGACCAACCCCCGCTCTGACCAAAACCACACAACTCAGCTCTTTTCAACTTCTTGCGCGCGCGCCTTTATAGCGCCTCCGGCGATTAAGCCGCCGGCCTTCAGGACACGCCCATCGGTGTGCTCACCTCGGCCCTGGTTGGTCGCGCAACCCTCTGGCTCCGCCCTTGATGACGACGGGCGGGCACGCCTTTCTTCCCCGACCCGAGCACATGTTCAATGGTGGTTTTGGAGCGAAAACAACCCACAGCTGTAACAAACTGGCAAACTGCCCAGTGCAGTTGGCAATGGAGACTTGGAGGGGATGTAGCTGGAAATTGAGGCTTGGCAATGGAAGTTTTGGGAGTGGGAATGGGGAATGAAAGGACTCTATCTCATTTCACTTGGTGCAATGGAGTGTCATTTTAATGGAAGACAAGGCCTTACCCTAAAACACATAATAAAGATATAAGCTACTGAACAAGGGTATTATAGTGTCCTTCAATGTATGCTTTATGGAATTAACTACCGGAACGCCCTTTGACCTTTATACACACTGGAGCAAGGAGGGCTCAGACTAAACAATAATTCATAACATTTTACAATACAATACAACACAATCAAAAAAACACAATCCTCATTTCCGCAACACTGCACCCTCCTCCTCTTAGGCACGTCCCGGGCCTATCACTTTAATTTAGTGTGACACGTAGGTGTAGTTCCCTCTACTTTTAACCTGACCCTGAGTGCGACAGTTTTAAAACATAAATAAATATGTCCCGCTGCTCCATTGCACCCTAACTAACAGACTCACGCCCACAGCTAACCGAATTGCGGAATGGTCTTCAAACTACACACTGATGGTGGGGAGCATTATTTACAATGACGCTACTTTTATTTACAAAACGCAACCCAGGACCTGTGATTGTTCTTTCTGGGGGGGGAGACAGTCTGCTCTGCATCAATGCACCATGAAAGCACCCAAAACGCACCAACACACCCTCAAGCACCAATCGGTGCACAGTCATCACTGTCCATGAATAAAAATAACTAAACAAACCCTGCTGGTGGTCTCTTGCTCTTCGGCTCCCTCTGCTGGCTATTTGTTCTTTCTTCCAGTTGTCAATTGTGTTTTGCTGCCTATTTGGTGGAAATAAAAGTGCACAAAATGTGTCCATTTTTATTTGTGGCCCACAGGGGCCGACTATGAGTAGTTCACCTGTGGGCTTGGTGCCCTGTGATCAAGGTCCGCCAGCAAGATTTCGGGCCTTCATGGCCGGTTCCAGCAGAGGGGCCATGCCCCAACCCATGGGGTCCATCAGTGGTGCTCAGCCACAGACATGTGGTCCATAATGTGGTGCATCGATGCAGACAGCTGGTTCTGGGGGTTCCGGGCGCACAATGGCGGACTCACGCACGCTCCCCTCGGCGCCCAGTGGCGCTCAGGTCCTCATGTGGGAGACAAAGGGGGGGAGAGACAGATGAGCGAGGGGTAAGGTCTCAAGGGTACACATCAAACAAGGCAATGCAAGGCGAAGTGCGTACGGAGAGCGAAGTGAGAAAAGCTCGTCCCTTCCGTACGTCACCCCCCCTGTCACCTACTCTACCCTTGCCCTTACCCCATATTTACAAAAATCTACACATTTACAAATTCGTCACTAAGGTCACATCTTCCCCCTATACCAAATTCGTCTTCACTCCCCCTCTAACCAAAATTTGCCATCACCCAATTCATCATCAATCCTCATAAGGAGGAAGAGATGGAACATCAAGCACAATGTCACACCCACGTCATGATGCGTCTCACATTCCAAACATCTGCACAATAAAAATAATAAAACATGGCATGGTGTGGAGTTACGTCACCTCAGGTGAGTGGATGTAGATGGTGCGAGGAGATTTCAATCCTAGCTATCCTCTAAATGACATTAACACACTTTGCACTACCCGGGGTCTTTCCCTGCCAATCCATTGGCCATCTTACACTATGGGTTCTAAAAACCAATTCCCATTGACCAAACTGTGGCTGCTTCTCAATTTGGGGTCTCACTCCCCCGATGCAACTCCCTGTGCCCTTGCACAATTTCAGGGCTGGGTCGTGTAGCTCTCCCAGCAGGTCTACCCACCTGCACACCTCCACCACTGCAGTTGCCACCCGAGCTTACCTAGCTCCTCACCCTAACCTATCTAACTGGGGAAGGCCCCTCCTGGCTCTGTCACCCCTCGGTGCCCTCTGGCACTGGGCTACCCGGGTCCGTCCTCCGGATCCTCAGGCCCCATCCACAACAACTCTACCGGCTTCCAGAGCCCACCTGCGGCCTCACCTGGCCGACATCCTCACAGTGGTGGAGTGCCCAAACCAACTACACACACTAACAGGCTACACGCCCAGCCATTTCCACAACACTAATGCCCCCATCCAAACACCATTCTTTCACCCACACCACAGATGCCAATATCCAACCACAATTTACTATACCCTCTACCTAACACTTACACTACCCGCCCTGGGTATTCGTGATGGGGGTCCACTCTTCCCCCATTCACACCTTCGCACCATCCACTCCACTCCATAGTTTCCACCATACTCACTCCACGACCATCCATTCCAATACTCCAGACCATTTATTCCATACAACCATTCTCTATACACCTGTCGTTGCACACCTGTGCAATCACACCTGGTGCCACCTGCACCCTCCTTCCTTCCTGGACCATTCGGTCAATACAACTCACATCACTATCACTCACTCATACACTGCTCCATTCACCTGTCCAGTTGCACACCTGTGCAATCACACCTGTTCCTCACACACTTTTCGCAATACACTTCTATACACCTCCAACACTCACATGGCATCATCTGAACTACCTGTTGCCCTGCTAACTTAGTGCTCCCCGTCTTCCCTTTAAACGAAGCACATACCACGTCATTATCATCCACTCTAATCTACCTGCGTCCCCACTACAGGTATCAGTCACTAACTAATCTTAACGTTACCTAAGGTCATCTTCTAGGTCCCTACACATTATCCAAACCCTCCCTTGGCGAGCTTACACTGCCATAAACCCCATAAGACTAGTGCTCCTTTGCCCCCGCTGTGAGGGATGACAGAGTTGCCATCCCACCACATCGGGCATCTCCCACTACCAATTTTGCACACCAAATTTCAACCAATCAAAAATTTGCCAATCATCTGCCAATCACTCTACCCTTACCAATCATCACTCTGCCAATCCTTTGCCAATCATCAAATTTTGTTTTTTCTAATTTCGGGGCCAAAACACTATCCTCGTCACACGTCTACTCACTTGAGCCTCTCGGTGCGCCAATTCACTTCTACAGCCCGGCTTCGTAAAGCCGAGCAATGAATGCGGGTTGCTTGGTGCCGGCGGTTGGATACGTCCGACACTCGGTGAAAGGACGGGGGCTTACCCGGGCCGAGATCCCACGCACCACCTCGGCACGGAGCCATCCAATGGCCCGATCTCGACCTGCCGGAACGCCTCAACAAAAAGGGGTCGCCATGACGACCCTTCCTTTCGGGCTGCCCGCTCCGCCTAGTGGAGCACGGACGTGGCCGTTCCGAGCGAGGCCCGGCGTGGATCGCGTACGGCGGTTCTTTCGAAACCGCCGTGGTTCGGATCCCCGCTGGTCCTCGCGGCACGCGAAGCTGCTCGGCGCGCACCGAGGGCCCGATTCGGCTAAATGTCGTTCTAACCGCTAACCCGGTTACCGTCGATGCTTCACCTGCATGCGCACACGCATACGCTACCCCTTTCACCCTCACCGAGCTCGGTACTCCAACGCCGCCCGTACACCCCGCGTACTTCGTTATTGTACTCGTTCTTCCGCTCACAGACTTGGTCACACACCTGACCACCGCACACGTTTGCACACACTCGTTGTTCGCACACCTTACCAACACACCTCTTCGCGCCCCCTTCTCGGTCACCTCCTCTGTGACAATCACAGGTGTGCTCTCACTCGCACACCCAACCACGTGCCTCACTACCAATTCCAGTGTGCATTCCCACACACGCTCTACCATTCCAGGTGTGCATCCTTCCATTCCAGGTGTACATCCTCTCTCACCTGTCACAACCAACTCACGCTCCGTGTCACTCTCACTACTTTCACCACCATTCTTGACAGCGCACTCACCCTTACTCTCGACAGCGCACTCTTTCCTCCTGCACCTGTCCGTTACACACCTTTCTCGTGCACACTCTTGCGCACACTCTCCCGTTACACCCTCTGTAACACTCACCACAGGCGTGCATTCTTTCGTTACATCCTCTGTAACACTCACCACAGGTGTGCATCCTCCCTTACTTTTGACAGCGCACTCTTTCCTCATGCACCTGTCCGTCACACACCTTTCTCGCGCATCCACTTGCGCACACTCTCTCGTTTCTTCCTCCGTAACACTCACCACACCGCGCTTCCATGTGCCCCCTCGCACACGCGCTACGGCCGACTCACTCTCGACAGCACACACACTCCTCGGTGCGCACTTTTTCCTCACACACCCCAGAGTCGGACATTCTCGCACACCTCCTCTTTCGCACACCTTACCTGTCGCACACTTCACCAACGGCCTCTCACGAACACCCGGGTCCACAACAACCCCCAAGCCGACTGAAGCTCTCCTCACATCATATACATTTCCACGTATATCGCCACTCACCTCGGCACCTCGTCTCCGCACCTCCTTCGCCACCTGCAAACTCTTTATTTGGTTAGTGAGAACAACATCACGATTTGAGCACCGACCTTGAACATATTCCATCACCTCCTCCTGTATTTCTCTCCTAGTTTCTGTCCGTCTCTTCTTAATTTCACTCACCCCCTCTAACACCTCCTTTAACTTTTGCTTCACCTCTTTTATCTCCCGGTGCGTCTCCTCAATCTCGTCCTCTAAGGCTACCTTGACCGTCTCTATGTGCGTCCTTACCTCCCGGTCCTTCGTCTCCATTACTTCTGTCACCTCATCCAACCTCATTGTCAGTCCCTCACGTACCATCTGACATTGCCTCTGTGTTGCTATCAAGCCTTTTTTAATGTCGTTTTGTGTCGCTTTTAACCCTCCTAGTACCGCAGTGTTCCTTTGAACCTGCTCCACTAACTCCGTCTGTCCCACCGTCAGCTGTTCCACCTCCTCCGTCAGGTCCTCTATTCCCCCTTGTAACTTTGCCGTCCCATTTCTCACCTCTTTCTCCATACGCTTCTCGCCTCGCTTTACCTCCTCGTGTACCCCCGAGACCTCCTCACTTACACCTCGTCGTATCTCCTCCTTCATCTCCTCCCTCTCTTTTGTCGATGCCACCCTCATCTGTCCCAATTCATCCCTCTGAGCATCCAATTTGGTTTCTACCCCGATTTTCACCTCCTCTAGCTGCTCTCCCATTTGTTTAATTTCTCGGGCGGATTGCTCCCCTATTTCCCGCAATTTGTTTTCCATCTTGTTTTCTAACCCCTCTAACCCATTTTTCACCCCCTCTATCTGATTCTCCTGGGCAGCCATTCTATTTTCCACCCCCGTTAACCCCTTCTTTACCTCATTTATCCCGTTGTCTAACCCCTCAAATTTATTGTCTAACTTCCCAAATTTCTTGTCTAATCCCTCACCGGTACCCCTCGCTTCGTCCCTCATTGCCCCCATTTGGCCCTCTAATCGCTCACCCTGAGCATTCATCTGATTCCCCAATTGCTGACTATTAGCCCTCATTTCGTCCCTCATTTTGTCCATAAGGGCCCCGATTTGTAGTAACAAAAGGTTCGAATCCAACGGCGGGGCTGCTACGGTCGCGGGCGC
>NC_136267.1:138347696-138430196 GCF_964187855.1 Myxine glutinosa | reverse complement strand
AGGAACTGCTGGCTTGGCAAGCTATAGCAAGCTGATTGCTTCTGGTTGAAATGGCCGACAGATCGCAGGTACAGTGGAGTGACACACTATCCCATGGAAGTATGAATTAAGTTAAAAATTATTATTAAGTTTAAAAAAAAAACTAACCCCAGAAGGAGAATGCCAGCCTCACTGAAATAAATGAATATATACACTTAGTTATAAAATCACTAGATATGGTAAATTTTGTTAGATTTCACTCCAGATTTGGACATTTATTTAGACTACAGCATCCAATCCTCATATCCGAATCCAGATTTTGATGATATGCTTCAATTATGTAATGATAATCGATCGTGTTTCCAAGGCAAGGCACGTTTGAGTAGGTCAAAATAAAATGGTGGCTTAAGAACCCAGCGAGGTGCGGTGGGCTGACCAAGATGGCCGGCCACCATATTGATACACCACCACATCGGGTTTTTTCTTATGAGCACCTCGTTAATCATCTTCAACATGGATGTTATAACACATCCAAACACCCAGTTTTCGTCCTTGCAATCTGTTGGAGGTCCAGGTGTATGCATGCAAAGTTTGGGGCCGCTATGTTTCATGGTTTTGGAGTTATGGAAGAGACAGATGGATGGATGGACGGACGGACACTGCCTTTTATTATTATAAATGTATTCATATGCTCATATGAGATCCACTTATTTATAATAATATCACAAAATGACAAACCAAAATTTCTTTGAGATGGTTTCAAAGGTGCTTAAGTGATAAAATTCATTACAATTTACATTTGTAATCATTTAATGTTTGTATCTTTTTTCAGGAATTGTTTTTCATTGTGTCCAATATCTTTAAATAGTAAAACCAAGGATTCAAATTATTGTATTAAATACAGTACTTTAATGAGAAATTACATCATGTTTTTCATTCTTTATTGAAATACACATATTAAAAGAAAGGCCATTGCAGATTCTTTTTAACAAATACGCAAATACTGTGTTGTTTGGCTTTCTGTTTTGTTAGGCCCTGTGCTCAGTGTATAGTGGCCTTTGTCATCAAACCCTTTGTGCACTTCTTTAGTTATAACCACTCTTGCCTGGTTCATGAAAAGGACATGTTGCTGAGTGATTGCCTGTGAAGAGTAACCCACAGTATAAAGACAATGACATGCATTTAGTGAGTTGAGGGTGGGGTTGCAGTTGTGGGTACAGGTGTGGGTGCAGGTGTGTGTGGAAGTCGGTTAAGGTAGGGTTTTGCAATTGCAATCATTTTAGGGAAAATGGTTACGACTGATAATATGCTATTTCACTTATATTTTAAATGTTTTAGCATATATAGCAGCTTGTGGACAATGAACATTCTGTAGGGACATCCTCTAAAGCTACAACATGAGAACCACTTCACACGAGTCGTACAAAATAACTTGCATAGACATACAGTGCTCATAGAAAGTCTATACCCCTTTCAAAATTTTTACCTTTTGTTGCCTTATAGCCTGGAATGAAATTTCATTTAATCAGAATTTTTCCATCTTTATTTACACATCGTAACCCACAACTTCCAAGTGAAAAACAAAATCTACAAATTTCAGAAAATTAATTAAAAATTCAAAACTAGAATATCTTGGTTGGATAAATGTCCACCCCCCTTATAACAGCAATTATAAATTACCTCAGATGTAACCAGTCACCTTCAAAATCGCACACCAAGTTAATTGGCCTGCCCCTGTGATAAATTGTAGTGATTCGGATTATTTCAGAATAAAATCAGTTTTCCTCTGCTGGGCTGTGCATTTTACAGCAAACACTCAACCATGAGCACCAACGAGTTTTCAAAAGATGTCCGGGATAAAGTTCTGGAGAGGCACAGTTTAGGGGATGGGTATAACAATATTTCAAAGGCCTTGAATATCCCTTGGAGCACAGTCAAGACAATGATTATGAAGTGGAAGGCGTATGGTACCACCAAGACCCTGACTCGGTCAGGCTGTCCCTCCAAACTTGATGACCAAGCAAGGAGGAGACTGATGAGAGAGGCCACCAAGAGACCAATGGCAACTTTGGAAGAGCTGCAGCTCATTATGGCAAGGACTGGTCACTGTGTGCATGTGACAACAATATCCCAAGCACTCCACAAGTCTGGCCTGTACAGTAGGGTGGCAAAAAAGAAGTGATTACTCAAAAAAGCCCACCTTGAGTCCTGTTTGAGGTAAGCAAAAAAACAATTCTGAGATTCTGATGCCATGTAACAAAAAGTTTTGTGGTCTGATGAAACCAAGATGCAACTTTTTGGCCTAAATGCAAACCCAACACAGCACATCACCCAAAGAACACCATACCTACTGTGAAGCATGGTGGTGACAACATCATGTTATGGGGATGTTTCTCATCAGTAGGGACTGTGGAACTTGTCAGGATAGAAGGGAAAATGGATGGAGCAGATTACAGAAAAATCCAAGAGGAAAACCTGCTTCCCTCTGCAAGAAAGCCGAAATTGAGACAGAAGTTCACCCTTCAGCATGACAACGACCCGAAGCACACAGCCATAGCTACACTGGAGTGGCTGGGGAACAAAAAGATAAATATCTCTGAGTGACCCAGTCAGAGCCCGAACTAAATCCAATCGAAAAGCTGTGGCATGACTTGAAGATTGCTGTCCATCAACATTCTCAGGCATGCTGGGATGAAATTGTGGATTTGAAAGATATTGCATTTCTTTGGAAAGCTAAACTATTTTATTTTGAGCAAATCTCCCACTTTCAAAATACATGGAGTATAGGGAAAGTTTATTAATTCCTTTTTTTAACCGATTGTGACTTCATTTTTTTTAAACACATGGTTATTGTGCATTTTTCTTCACTGTTCCATCCACACTGGCCTTAAAGCAATTTTCAAATTACTATGTATCCTTGAAGCTTCTCTGTACCACTCTCTACCCTCCCCCACATCCACACAAACCAACACCTTCCCTGTGCCTCTTTCACTTCTCTAAAACAGTACATTATAATGCATAAACAAACCGTGAAGATGTCCTCCTCTTGCCTCAAAGTACGTGACTTTTGAAATGATGTAATCCGCCCCAAATTGCTCGTTGCACATGCACAGAAACCCCGAGTAATGAGGTCCATCGGGGTGGCCTGGACGTGTATTATATGTGCAAGATAAGGATTGTAACATGCCACAGCTGACCAAGAAACAAAAAATTTGGAGAACTGTCTGATCAACTCGTCTGAAAAGGTGATATCTTGCAGCCAGCCATGTGGGCCCGTGACGACGCTGAAGTACCATGCTTTCGTAGAGGTAGAAGGTTCGGAGAAGGGATTTCTACCCAAAACTTTGTGCTTGTTAACACTAAATGGTATGTCACATATAGGGCTTGTGAATGCACAAGGTAAAATTAAAATGATATTTACTATTAATCATGTTTGGGAAGAGGAGGGGGAGGTATAGGGCATGGGAGAGAAGGGGAGAGGGAAAGAGAGTGTGGGGGAGAGAGGGAGAAGTGGGGAGGGAGAGTTTCCTTTTTATCCATCCTGCCCATCCCATTTCTCCCCACACCCATTGTTTGTCCAAGTCTCCCTCTATTTTGTCCTTCAACTCAACTGTTAGTGTTCCCTTCCCTCCACTTTATTGTACCCTTTGTCATGTTGCATTCTGATCCATTCTGTGTTCTCGCTCTTCCACAAGCCTTGACTCTGTATACCAAAAAAACTGCCATAGGTAGGCAACCATTATGCAGGCTTGATGTGTTGAATGGTCTCTTTCTATGTTGAAGTTCCTTGGAAGGGAAGTCATCAATTATATATTGCGATCCATGGTCTGTCCATGCGTTCATCTATCTCCTGTTTACTGCGGCCGCTTCCGGCGCTTCATTTGAAAAGATCAACATTTACATTTGAGATGATGGGAGAACAGGCATGATTTTTTAGCATATATATATATATATATATATATATATAGGTCGACTCCATATGATGAGTGGATACCAGAGATAACGTCACCGCGTGGCAGGCGGTGCGTATCGCTCCCAGCAAGGTGCAGCAGCAGCTGTATGGGACACCTTGCTGGCGGTTCTCCACTGATGATATGAAGGTCGCATAGTGACTGATATATATATATATATATATATATATATATATATATATATATATATATATATATTAGTATGACCCCCCTTGAGGGATGAATATAATCGATATGGCCAAAATAAGTCACAGTCTAGATGTTTAGCCTCTTCACCATTGAATTAATCTAGGTGTGTTCAGTTACCAAGTTTATGGTAGAGTGCTCGCAAAGTGACGTAAGCACTCAAGCAAGCACTCCATTTGAAACTGCAGATAAGGAATGGCTGGCTTGGCAAGTACTAGCTAGCTGCCCTGGTAAGTGAACTCACCGCTGGACATCTTGACAGCATACAGCATATGTACATAAAAAAACACCGACAAAAGGACAGTTTCTTTTTAAATTAAAAGACTTCAAATCTTAATCATGACTATTTTTCTTGTAATGAAAATGTACCTTGTTCAGTTTTCAATGTGTTGTTTTAGTTTTTTTTAATGTACTCACAATCAGATGTGCTGTTGAGTGTATGAAAGTGTGTGTGCATTTCATACACCTTTAAAGTGTACGTGTACATTTCAAATTGTACGTGTGCATACGTTCTTTAAAGTGAAGGTGTACACAATAACTTCAAAAAAAGAAGTTAAAAAAAAAATTGTTGGAAATTTCCCTGGCCCCCGGCCAATTACTGTATTTAGGTCTGCAGGAATTTAATTACCATGCTGATTTTCGTCGCCTCTAATGTTTATTTACTCTACATAATCTGTTAATTACATGTCCATCAGTTTGTTTATAAACCTTTAAAAGTTGGATGAACATTGCTGCACAGAAAATTTGGAAACATCAAATAAATTCCACATTTGGAAACGTCAAATAAATGTGACACCTTCAGTCAAACGTCAGGCATGGACAGCCAGTCGTGAAGGAGTTATGCAAGAACTTCCTTTATCTGACCACAACAGAAGTAAGGTGGGTAATATTTCTATGATTTCATTGAATAAACTGCAAATTCCAAATCCACGAATGTCATGGGTGAAAACCCTCACATCATTTCCTAATTCTGCTTTAAACTCAATCTCTCTATATATTCATTCCAACATTCAAATCACGAATGAATACTACAGTATTAATATAACAAAATACAATGTTACAAACACTCTTGAGGTAAACAAATATTTAAAACCGGTCTCACGTGATAACCAATACAGACGAATCTGCTGGTGAGAAAGAGCGGATATGAAACACTTTGTACGTATCGAAAATCAAAATGATAATTGTATCAAATGAGGAATTTATGAAACCTCCCACCCACCTTAGGATACCCACTGGGATCCCAAAACGTTTCACAGAAGGACTGGTGGGGATAGCCCCAAAACTGAGGGAGTAGTTCTGGGACAGACAGACGGACAGACAGATACTCCTGCTTTTTATATTTATATATATAAATGTTTGTACTTCATGCTTTAGTTATATTCTTATAAACGATTTAGTAAAAATGGTGCCATGCATATTTTTCAGCACTTCAATACCTTGTATTTTCTCTGGCTGCATGCCTTTTCTGTAACTTTGTGCTTTTTCATCAACGTTGCATTGGAATTACTCAGTTCTTGCCTTTTGACACTAGATTGACAATTGACCTATTTTATCCATTTTACACTGTTATTTAATCTCACTGCTACTCGGCATTTCCAGACACAGCGAGAGGTGTGGGAGAGTCATGCCAGGAAAATCTGTAGGAGTTCACAAACAAATAAACTCTTCTCAGATTTACAAAAACAAATGAACAAACTAATAATTCAAGAGAACATAATAACTGGTAATTGTATTTGGCAGCCTGATTAAGATTTATTGTTAACATCTCAAACACATTATGGTCTCTTGCTGGCCTAACTAATAAGCTCTGTGCTTGGCAGACAGAGGATCTCGCAGACAGGCCTCCCACATGGAGCAATCTTTACATCAGGGAGGAGAGGGTGTAATGCTTGAAAAACCTGCTCTTCAAATAAAACAAAAAGTTCCAACTCACTTATAATTGAAGCTTTTTAAAATGAATTGGTGTTTTATTTCTCTGCCTAATCATATTTTGATGATTAACCAAATTGTAAGTTATTGCTTGTTTGGGAGGTTTACTTTTTGTTGTTCAGTTCGGACAATCAAGGCAAAATAAATGTAGCCTTTGAAGAAAAAAAACTCTTAATTTTGTTAAAAGATGTTCATTTGTTCATTTACTTTATACCGTTCATGTACTCCTCCCTCTTCGCCAGCCCTCCGCCTTCCACAGATCTACCGACGTCCCTGTTCTCTTCTGCTGTTGTGCTTGTGTGCTTCCCTCTCTCTCCCACTCTTGTTTCCTGCTCCCTTCATTGCATGTTTTATGTGTCTGTGTATGTTTTCATGTTCAATGTGTTAGCTCTTACACGAGCCTCGATTCTGTATTCTAAAAAAAAAATAATAATAATAAATTTAAAAAAAGATAAAGTACACTTACCTTAATTATTTACTCCAATATTTTCTTGCTACTTGTAAATGAAGGATTAATTTAAACATTCCTTGTATTCCAAGGGCATTTTGATGTAACATCACGTGCGGATATCATGGATGTCTGTCAACTTTACCGCAATTCTTCATGACGTCATTAGTTTCACTATAAATTAGTTTCACTATAAATTACTTTCTGCCACAAAGTCAATTTGCCAATTTTGCAAAATTGTTATTGAACTTATTTGGTGTTGCATTATTCCTTCTTATTTGGTGTTGCATTATTTAAATAACCATATATTTGCCTCATATTTGTTTGTTTGTTTTTTGTAAAGAGCATTAGGGTATACCACATATACCACAATCTCTACTGTGACAATTGGTGAATGAAAGCGTTTTTTAACAAGACTTAGTAGTATTGTGGTTAATGCATCCACTCTAGGCCTGGGAGGACGGCGGTTACTTTTCTGACCCGACTGAGTCATACCAAGGACATAAAAGTGGTACCATGCTCCTTCCTCACTTGATGCTCAGCATTTTAAAAGGAAAGAGCATAATCAAACAACGATGGGTTGGAATCTTTTGCGGTGAAAGATTAAACAGCACCACTACATTGGGCCGCCAGAACCTTGTGTGCCCTCAGAAGTTACTTCCCTCAAGGTCAAAGGCCGTGTTTGTCTGATGTCAAATCCCGGTGTGTGTGTGCATGTGTGTGTGTGCATGTGTGTGTGTATGTGTGTGTTCGTTCTTTCACAAGTGACAACTCTTCTATGACCTTTGGAAACGAAGCCGTCTTGTGGGACGGTATGTACAGTAATTTCTAACATGGCAGTCGATAAGAATGGAGGCCAATGTCTGTATTAATCTTGGGTTACCGAGAGAAAGGTTTGCAGTTTGCGTGGATTGCTTTGGTCGACTGTGCTGCATGACGCATTGTGTGTTGCATGCAGTCTTGGGTATTTTCAAAAGGAGAGCAGAAACATTTTTGTAATATTGATGTACAGTTCATGTGATACTCATTGCACTCCTAACGTACAACCTTGCATCAAGTAAATCAGCCAATTTTTTTCGATGTGCATCTACGCAGACATTTTCTCTTCTCTGAAATGAGAATTATAAAAAGATTTCACAACGGGCAACTGCGACATCAACAACAAGCAAGTGGAAGAAACTGTGATATCAAAATGTGCATTTTATTGAGGTTTCACGACTTAATTTTGAGCTTTTAAAAGGATAAGTGGATGAATAAAATAGTTGAGCTGGCAGGATCACTTGGTACAGGTATGTGCACTCCCCTCTGACATGTCTAGCCCGAGTTTGAATCTCAACCCAGGTATATTAAACCATCATCCTGATGTCTCACATTGAGGGTGAGGCGTCAGTTTGTGTGTATGTGTCATTCATCACAGGGGCGTTATGCCGGAGGACCCACCTACCAGCATTGTTTGTTGATGAAGGTTAAATATACCACCGTCTCTTTGGTGAAGTTATTGCCACCATCATAAAAAAATCGTGCATTGAGGCTCGAATATGCTGGTGATGATAGTGTACCATCATTGGCTATTGATGCTCTAATTGTTTTGGATGGGTTTGCTGCAACTATGCAACTTACTTAATTATCCCCATGCTTAAAAAAAAGGATGGAATATTGTAATCGGCTCTGTCTGTCTATCTGTCTATCCGTCTGTCCGTCATACTGTCTCCTCCTAAACGGTTGTGCAGAAAATCACCAAACTTGGTAGATATGATCAACACATGGCAAGAAGGTGAGGGAGCAGTAGAATTTTTGCCCCTGCCCTCTGGGGCCCTGGGGCACTGGGGCAGGGTCAAAAGGTCAAATACCCAAAAATGAAATTATGGCCACATTTTAAAACATTTTCTAAAGGAAACTTTGAACATGCAATCAACATTAAGGGACATGTGAAATATGTAACGTTTTGGGGGGCTTCTCCCCCAATTCATGCCCCCAGGTGATGGGGACTTAGGCTCACAGGTTTGATTTAGAAACACCCAATTTTGGACGAGATTGCCGCAACCGTGCAACTAATGTAATTGTACTGTATTTATAAATACCCAATCTAGTCATCGGTAGCATAATCATTGACATATGTTTGCTTCTGGAACTGCTTTTGTGTGGCCCAAAAGTTTTGATGTTTCATGTGATGTGTGTAACCAGTCTGTCAACCTTTCACAACTGTTTTACGTATGCAGTTAGTAAAAGTTGTTATGCTTGTGGAAAAATGTAGTCCGAGTATTCATGGAAACAGTACACAAATATCTGGGCTTGGGATAATGCAATCGCATGTAATTACAGTTTGACCCCAGAAATCTTGATTCACGTTTTCCGATAAAGATTCTGGGAAATGTCACATTTTACCAAAAGAGTTCCTTCAGACATATACGTGTTTGGGTGTGTACGAGTTGAGTTATTTGCCTGACCTGCATTTTCTTTCTATGTTGGCTAAGGTTCATGGAGGAGCTTGTACATGTATCCTGTGCAGCACAAGGATTTCAGCTGTAATTAAATTGAATTGAATTGAAATGTATTATTTGTCCAGAAAAATGGAAAATTTCACGGTCAAACAAAACTCACTTTTAGGATAACTAGTCTTCACCACATTGTAGCATACAGGCCTGCTGGATTTGTGGGTCTTTTGGGTCCTCATAGATTTTTGGTGCTCAGGGACTTTTTGGCCTTGTGGGTCTTTTGGAACATCGGGGACTTTTGGGTCTTTTGGGACCTCGGGGACTTTTGGGTCATCAATGACTTTTTGGGTTATCTGGGTTGTTTATGTCTTTTTGGTCCTTGGGGATTTTTGGGTCATCTGGGTCTATTGGGTCCTCGGGGACTTTTGGGTCATCGAGGACTTTTTGGGTCCTTGGGGACTTTTGTGTATTTTGGGTCCTCGGGGACTTTTGGTCGTCTGGGTCTTTTGGGTCACCAAGGGCTTTTGGGTCATCTGGGTGTTTTGGGTCCTCGGGGACTTTTGGATCATCTGGGACTTTTGGGTCATCTGGGATCTTTTCGGTCCTTGGGGTCTTTTGGGTCTCAAGTGTTAAAGTGTCTTCCAAGGTCTAAGGGGTCTCAGCAGTCTAAAAGGTTAAAAGGTACATTTGAATAGTACGTAATTAATTAATAGACGTCAAAAAGTATGCCTCACACGCGCACACACACACACACACACACACACACACACACACACACACACACACACACACACACACACACACACACACACACACCTCATCCATTTATAGTAGAAGTATTGTACAACTGATTTCCAAATGCAATTAATATAATAAATGATGACAAAAACAATAGCAATATTACAACAAAACGCCACTGTCACACCATCAAAGTGTCAAAATTGCACACAGAGAACAATTCTACAGACAACTGCAGTCGCAATACTAGAAATGGCAATCGGTAGAGAGCATACATACTCCGCCAGGCTGAACAGTTTAGGTTTTGTATCCCACTGATAGGCCGGATCTGGATCCAGACTTTAAACAAAATCTAATCGGCTTGTTCTTGTCATCTAACCGAGTCATCCACCAGGTTCTATCATAAATTGTCAACAACTTTTTGAAATATCATGCAAAATATCGTTTTTGGCCCAATGTGTCAATGGTGAAAAATCACTTTAAAACTTAAAGAATTATCTTATTCAGATCCGGATCTTCACCAAAATCGAAACACTTCGTCCTTGTCACACACCCAACCTGTCCACCAAAGTTTGTCGAAATCCATCCACAACCATTTGAGATATTCTGCTCACATACGGACCGACAGTGCTGAAAACATAACCTACATCCATCTTTGGTGGCAGAGGAAAAAGAAAGACATTAACCAGTACAAATACATTCAAAATAAACCACCCCATGCCAAATAAATAAATATTCTCCAGCACGGTATAGCTGGGGTGCCCTCGGCGCCCAGTGATACCACCGTGCAGCACGTAGATACGGTATTGGGAAGGAAAGGTGCACAATAATTGATTGATTAATTGCATAATTAAAATCAATAAATGATAATCGGAAAATAATTTCTTAACCAATTGGCTAATATTGTTTCATGAACCACCAGTGTTTCATCCGAAGCGGTAACTTTTTAAAAATTAAATAAACCAATTAATCAGAAATTAAATAATTAATTGATAAATCAATAAATAATAAATTGATGAATTGATTAATCAATAAATCAAACATATCCTTTATAGCCACATCACTTGGTCACTGTCGTGTCCAAATATTAGCTTCCTAGCTCAAAAGGTACCTGAGATATTGCCCAGATGAGAAAGAAAATAAATAAGTGATTAATCTATCTATAATTCCACTAATCTCTGTGTGTATGTTTGTATGTTTGTATGTTTGTATGTTTGTATGTATGTATGTATGTTTGTCTGTGACCGCTGTTTCTCGACAACTACCGGTCCGATATACTTGAAACTTGCCAGGTATATTGCTGGGGACCCGAGGATGTGCCTTTTCAAGGTTTGAAATTAATCGGACAATTAGTTACCGAGCTATGGCGATTTAGCCGTTCGCCGTTCGCTTTGGCGTTGCGAATGAACCAAACCATTTCATGTAAATAGAGGGGGGGGGGGGGGTTCTGTGGTCGTTGCGAATGGACCAAACCATTTCATGTAAATAGAGGGGGGGGGATTGTCACCGTACTCGCAAGCCGTTCGCCGTTCGCTTTGGCGTTGCGAATGGACCAAACCATTTCATGTAAATAGAGGGGGGGGATATAATTTTAGATATATATATAGTACGGGCATATATATAGTACGGGCATGCCCTAGTAATGAAAATAATAATAATAATAATGGTAAGATAATTAAATTATTAATCAATTGGTTACTAGAATAGCTAAACCACCACTATTTCATCGGAATCTGTAACTTGAAAAAATTAAGTCATTAATCGAATAATTAAATAATTATTTGATTAATTGACTCATCAATAAATAATCGATTAATTGATTAATTAACAAATCAAAAATATCCTTTATAGCCACATCACTTGGTCACTGTTGTGTCTGAATATCATCTTCCTCGCTCAAAAGGTGTCTCAGATATTTCGTCTGAAACCACCACCATTTCATCTGAATCTGTATTTTTTTTTAAATTAATTAATGTAGTCATTAATCGAATAATTAAATAATTAATCTATTAAATGATTAATCAATAAATCAAAATATCCTTTATAGCAACATCACTTGGTCATTCTCAGGCCCAAATATCAGCTTCCTAGCTCAAAAGGTTCCTGAGATATTGTCCAGATGAGAAAGGAAATAAATCAGTACTAAATTAATCGATAATAATTAAGTAACTCATCAAGTAATTGATTAATCAAAAAAACAAAAAAACACCTTTTTTCCAAAGCACTTGCTCACTATTGGGCCGAAATTTCAGCTTCCTAGCTCAAAGGATGGGTGAGATATAGCCCGGACAAACAAACAAGAAAACAAACAAACAACCGGAGTGAAAACTGAGTACTCCCTTTCAGTGCGCGTCATTGGTGGGCTCCTTCGGTGCCCGCCAATGACGTCATGCAGTGCCTGTAGATGGCATAGGAAAGGAGCTAGTTGTAAGGCAGGAGCACCAGCCCAGAGGGGAGAGCAGTATTCCATTGAGCTGCGGATGAAAGCTTTGTATGTGGTGAGGAGCTCAGGTGTGCCAAGGAAGGACTTCGCACGACGGAGGATGCCCTAGAGATGGCGTCATGCAGTGCATGGGGATGGCATAGGAAAGGAGCGGTGTACTATAAAAGACAAACAGCCATTTAAACTTCATATTTTAAAGTTGCTAGAATTCCTGATAACACCTACAGTACAAAGAAAAATAAATAAGGTTATTGGCCCAATTGCATAAAAAAAGCATCCTTTTTTCTTTTCTTTTTATGTATACAGAATCGAGGCTCATGCAAGAGCTAACACATTGAACATGAAAACATGCACTGACATATAAAACATACAATGAAGGGAGCAGGAGACAAGATGGGGAGATAGAGGGAAGGACACAAGCACAACAACAGTAGAGAACAGGGAGGTCAGTAGATCTGTGGAAGGAGGAGGGCTGGGGGAGGAAGGAGGGGTACACGGTATAAAGCAAATTAAACACGACTAGGAATTTCAGGAAAGAAGTTGGGGATTGAAAGAGGCTCATTTGGGGTGTTTTAACAAGGGTAGAAAAGATCAAGGTTTTGGATGGGGGAAGATAAGAGATGGTGGTCTCCTCTCTGGCCTAGCTCCCCCAGCTCTATCTGTGCTCTGCCCCCCAAATACTCCTACAGGTCGCACAAGATCTGCCAGCAACCATCTTCTGGTGAAATTGCCAAAATCAAGACTCTCTGCTCACCTTCACCCTTTCATTCCTCTTTACTCCCACCTCTGGAACAAACTACCTCACTCTCTTCAATCCCACTCCTCCCTCCAGGTCATTAAAACAGCTGTTCACCACAATCTCTTATCCAAAACCCCCATCCAAAACCTTGATCCTTTCTACCCTCATTACTTCATCCCAGATCCACGTTTTTGAAACACCAACTTATTTCCTGGAAGTCCTAGCAGTGTCCATGTGTTTTATACCTCTCCCACCCGCCCCCCCCCCCTTCCCATGCCACCTCCCCCCAAGCCCTCCCCCTCCCACAGATCTCCCGATGTCCCTGTTTTCTACGGTTGTACTTGTGTGCTTTCCTCTCTCCCCATATTGTCTCCCACTCCCTTTATTTTATGTTTTATGTGTCCTTTTTTTTTTTTTGTGATTAATGTTAGCTCTTACACGAGCCTCGATCTTGTATACAAAAAAAAAATGGTGAACATCTGTTTTAAGGATCTGGAGGGAGGAGAGGGATTGAAGAGAGTGTGGGGGTTTGTTCTAGAGGTGGGAGAAAAGGGGAATGAAGGAGCAAAGGTGAGCAGAGAGTCTTGATTTTGGCAGTTTCACCAGAAGAGGGTTGCTGGCAGATCTTGTGCGTCCTGCAGGAATATTTGGGGATCAGAGCACAGACAGAGCAGGGGGAGCTAGGCCTGAGAGGAGTCGGTAGAAAACAGAAAGACCACCAACCTGCCTGCAGTGAGAGAGAGAAAGGCCCTCAGAATCAGCTTTATCACGGGAGATTCCAATGATTCTGAAAGCTTTGGTTTCAACAGCGTGAAGCCGAGCTAGGTGTGAGGCAGGAGCACCAGCCCAGAGGGGAGAGCAGTATTCCATTGAGCTGCGGATGAAAGCCTTGTATGTGGTGAGGAGCTCTGGTGTGCCAAGGAAGGACTTCGCACGACGGAGGATGCCCAGTCGGCGACTGGCTTTGGAGACCAGGTTGGAAATGTAGTTTTCCCAGGAAATATCATGGCAGATAGTGAGACCCAAAAGCTTGAGTGACAGAACTTCTTGGAGAGGATTGTTCAGAAAATAGACGGGAGGGTTTTCTAGACGGTCTTTTCTGAGAGACATAGTGAGAGTGTGAGATTTGTCAGGATTGAAAGACATGTTCCACTTATTTGACCAGTCTGTGATTTTGTCCAGGTCTGCAGAGAGTGAAGAGGCTGCAGACTGCCGGTCTGAGGAATGAGGTATGGAGCGGCAGAGAGTGGAGTCATCAGCAAAGAGATAGCGAGGATTTTCCAGAGAGTCGGACAGATCATTGATGAAGACCAGTAAAAGCACAGGGCCCAGAACACTGAATCGTTTAGGGGAAAGTTAAGAGAACCCTTTAGGATGCTGAAAGCAACTGGGCCAACGAATTCTACCCACCTTTGGTGGTGGAAGTAATAAAATGCTCAATGAGAATTGGGTGAATTTTACACAAGAATCATTTCATTCCTCCGTCACCCACAAGCACATGGTCCCCATGCATCATATAACAAGCGTCCTTTAAAATTACGTGTTCTTGCTTTCGGACGTCTATTCCTATCTCTAATGTGATTGGTTGCCTGGCATAGCAACGGCTCCTAAGAATTTCTCTAACTTTAAGGGAATCCTTATTCTTAAGGGTTTGTTTATGCAGCAGCACTTTATTTATTTAACAAACAGAGATGATATGGGATTTGAGCCTCAGGTTCAACTCAAAGGTGAGTGTGTGTGTACCTCTACGTGATCCTCACAAAAAAAAACCACCTTTAGAGGCCATTTTTCCCCGCAAGCGGGGGTTGGCCTTTTTCGGGAACCGTGGTAGTTGTTGTTTTTCGGTCCCCTTTTTGAAGCAATGTTTTACGGCCGGATGCCCTTCCTGACGCCAACCCTTTTTGCCGCCTTTAACGACAAGCAGGGAATTACCAGTGAACTGGTACTCAATTAGCCGACCTTGGAAGGATGAACAGGCTGAGTCAACCCCCCTGGCGTTAATTCAGCGATCGACCGGGATTCGAACCCAGGATCCTAGGATCCTAAGCTGACACCCTAACCGCTAGCCCAACACCAGGGTTGACCAGGTACGTGATCCTCACAGTCCATCGTTATTAGCCCATCCCCACGGGCTTTTGCAATCATGTGTGTGAGTGTGCGTGCGTGTGTCTGAGACGTAAAGTTGTTAATATTTGAGCTTTTGCCATCTGATTTTTAACAAAGCTTTATTATGAGAATATGGAGAAGACAAATAAATAATTTGGTCAAAAGGTCAAAGGTCAGCATCACATAAAATCGACAATTTTTATCCAATGGACCTGAAATATTAAGAATTTGCAAGTTGAACCACTGAATTGGTTCACCAATCAAAAGCTAGAAGCTGATTGGTTTTTTGTTTGTTTTTTTAGATCAAGGTTACATAAAATCGTCAATTTTAATGCAATTGACTTGAAATTTGAGCAGGGATTGCATATTGGACCACTGAATACAATTGCTTTTGAGGTCTAAAGGTCATTGTAGCTTAAAAGCGTCAATTTTTTTCTTGGGATATTTTTACCTCTGCCACCAAAGGTGAATGGAGGTTATGTTTTCACCCCTGTATGTTTGTTTGGTTGTCTGTCTGTCTGTCTGTCTGTGAACAAGATATCTGAAAAAGTTGTGAATGGATTCAAACTAAATTTGGCAGACAGGTAGTGTATGTGGCAAGGACAAAATGATTAGATTTCGGTGAAGATCCAGATTCGGATCCGGCTACTAGAATTTTTAAAGAAATTATTCACCATCGGGAGATTGGGCCAAAACCGACAGATAGCAGGATATCTCAAAAGGTTATGGACTGATTTGGACGAAACTTGTTGGAGAGGTTGTGCGTGTGATAAGGACTAATCAAATCGATTTTGATGAAGATCTGAATTTGGATTCGATACGAGAGTTATTTAATTTTTAAGTGATTCTTCACCATTGAGAGATCGGGCGAAAAGTGATATACAACATGATATTTTAAAAAGTTATGTTGGTTTCAGTCCGAATCCAGATCCGACCTATCAGTGAGATACAAAACATAAACTATTCAGCCTGGCGGAGGTATGCGCTCTACCGAGTGTCGTTCTAGTTACCCTCGCCTGAGGAGAGGGTATTGCATTTGAGTCCGTTTGTCTGTTTGTTACTTGCCGGAAAAGATTCCGGCAAGTATGTTGATCGGTTGGTTTGTCTGTCTGTCTGTCTGTCTGTCTGTTTGTTCGCAGTACTACGTCTACACCGTTGCACGTAGAATCGCCAAACTTTACACACATATTTGTCTTGACCTGGAATATACTGTGCCCAATTTTAACTCTCTCGGCCCAAGGCCTCCATTATAGCGTTATAATTCGATAATTCGACAAATACAAAACTTCATCTAATCAAGATGCAATTTCTTGAGCGCTATGTCGGCATAAACCGGTGGAGAAAAAAAAATGATTACGTCATCGGTCACGTGGTTCGGCCGCCATCTTGGAAAAACCGAAAAACTTTGCACATCTCTATCTCCGAAATTGCTGAATAGAAAAAATTGAGACATGGCTCATTGTAAAGAACTCTCCATGGGGAATAAAATATGTTAATGATGATGTCATAGGTGCCTCCATTATGACGTCATAATTCGACAAGTACAAAACTTCATCCGATCAAGATGAAATTTCTTGAGCATCATCAAGGAATAAATTAGTTTAGAAAACAAATAATGATGACGTCGTCGGTCACGTGGTTTTGCCGCCATATTTGTCCAAAATGGCCGATAAAAAAGTGCATTCCGGCAAGTCCTCGGTCTCTGACCGATTTTTCATCTGTTTGTTTGTCCGCACAGAATAAATATGATTTTCTCTGCAACCGTTGGTCTGATCGACAGGAATTTTTTTACCATAGGTGCAACTCCACCTGTATAATTTTATAATGATAATTATGACATCATAGGTCACGTGGTTCGGCCGCCATCTTTGAAAAACCGAAAAAATTTCCACCTCTATATCTCTGAAAGTGCTGAATAGAAAAAATTGAGAAATGGCTCATTGTAAAGAACTCTCCATGGGGAATAAAATATCATAATGATGATGTCATAGCTGCCTCCATTATGACGTCATAATTCGACAAGTACAAAACTTCATCCAATCAAGATGAAATTTCTGTAGGCATAAATTGGAGGAGAAAAAAATTAATATTGATGACGTCATTGGTCACGTGGTTCGGCCGCCATATTTGTATTAACACAAACGCCTTAAAAACCACTGAAAATACATCCTGGTGAGTGTTTGCAATCTCTGATTGCTCTTTTTCTTGTCTTTTTCTGATTTCTTTGTCCTGTTTAGCATGCAGAAGAAGAAGAAGAAGAAGTCTGAATTCAAAGCAGACACGGACAGGCTTTGCATTTTCAGAGACTTTATAGTTCTCGTTGTTGTGCATGAATATGTATATTTTTGTGCTGACAAAATATTCACTTGCACCGATTTATTTTCATTTTCCTTAACACCTTCTCCTTGTTTCCGAAGCTGTTATTGAATGGGATTTTCCCCATCTAAAAAAGTCTATCCTGATAATTAAACCTTCATCATCAAAAACTAGTAGCATATTGATTGGATGTAAACACCACATAGTACTGATTGCAGACATTGTGTTTATGCGCAGAGCAAGAAGGCGAGTCAGAATGAGTGACTACAGCCATTACAGCACATCTATGTACGACACAAAGTGAGAATCATTTAATTTTCTCCATCTTAAAATCCACAATGTGATGACACTAACCTCGCCTGAGGTGATGATACTGTTTGCATGGTGCATGGAAACCATCTTGAGTTTGTGCCCATCTGATTTGCAGCAACATCTACAATGCAAGCCAGAATGGAGATGGCCAGAAATTGAGTGCCAAGCAACTCTATGGTACGGACAGGGATTCTGCCCACTCACTTGTTATTATGCATGAAGATGTTTTACTCATTTTTCAATCAATGCTGGTTCTTGTTTTTTAATCTTTCAGCATCAAATACCCGAATTTGGTTAACCGCCCGAGTGATGGTGAAATCTTTCCTTAATTCCTGCAGTAAATAGACATCTATCGATAACACCTTGGCCAAATTCCAAATCCCTGCCCTGCCATCCGGTTTGGGAGTGTTGAGCCATCCAGGATCGTAAGCCTTGCCAAGAAACTGTTTTGGCCAAATCGATGCTCTGTATAGAAAATGGTACATGATGATGAAATATACACATTTTGCTTACATTGATCTTTAAGCGGTGAAGCGTCTTTAATATTTACCCTGCGCTTGCGAAGCAAAAAGCGGGGTTAAGCATTCAGGTACGTGCGTACGTGTGCCGTGTCTGCATTTTAAAAATTCATTGTCTCGGCAACTGTTGGTCCGATTGACATGAAATTTTCACCATAGGAGGGCCTCCTCCTGGAGAATATTGTAAGGAATATTTTGACGTCATAGGTCACGTGGTACAGGCGCCATCTTGGAAAAACGTTACACTTCTATATCTCCCAAACCACTCAATGGAGAAAATGGAAACATGGCTCATTGTCAAGTACTCACCATGGGGAATAAGATATGTTAATGATGATGTCATCAGTGCCTTAATTATGACGTCATAATTCGACAAGTACAACACTTGATCTGATCAGTATGAAAAAAAAAATTCCTCTGCAACTGTTAGTCTGATTGGCACGAAATTTTCAGAATATGAGCGGCTCCTCCTGTGGAATTTTAAAAATGCTAATTATGACGTCATATCTCACGTGGTAAAGGCGCCATCTTGGAAAAATCGAAAAAATGTTGCACCTCTATATCTCCGAAACCGCTCCATGGAAAAAAACTAAAACATGGCTCATTGTCAAGTACTCCGCTTAGGGAATAAGATGTGTTAATGATGATGTCATCGGTACTTTAATTATGACGTCATAATTTGACAAGTACAACGCTTGATTCGAGCAGTATGAATTTTTTCCTTTGCAATTCTTGGTTCGATTGACACAAAATTTTCACCATAGGAGCGTCTCATCCTTTCGAATATTTTAACAATAATCATGATGTCATAGGTCGTGTTACAGGTGCCATCTTGGAAAAAACGAAAAATGTTGCACCTCTATATCTCCAAAACTGCTCTATGGAAAAAATTGAAACGTGGCTCATTGTAAATAACTCCATACGGGGAATAGGTGTTGTAACAATGACGTCATTGGTGCCATAATTATGACGTCATAATTCGACAGGGACAACGCTTAGTCTGTTCAGTTTGAAATTTATTGAGCATGATCTATGCAACAATTATTTAGAGAATATAAATTGATGTCATCAGTCACGTGGTCTGGCAGCCATATTGGATCAAATAAAAAGAAACGTTAAGAAACAGAAGAGTTGGCTCACACCAGGTTGACTGTGCAGGGTAAGTATTCTAAGAATACCATCTAGTTGGCTATGTCCTTCCTTCCATCCATCCGTCTGTCAAAAAATGAAAAAGAAGAATCTTTCTAACCTACCGTGTGTAATTCTAAAGGGTTATAAGGTGTCATTCTAGGGGGTTCTAAAGGGTAATTCTAATGGATTGTAAAGGTTAATTCTAAAGGGTTCTAAAGTTTTATAAAGGGTAATTCTAGAGGGTTGTAAAGGGTGATTTTAAGGGGTTTTGTTCATTTCCACCAGAGTGACAGGCACTCACTCTTAAGCCCAACTCGTGCTTGCAGCTTCTAGAACTTTTGTCTCAGGCCAATCCCTCATGCACGGTTTGTCCCTCTCATCGACTGCTTGGTGCCAGTAGGCGGGACAGCAGTTCAGGCCGTCCCAAGCCTCTCCAGCAATCCACAGTTCACTGCATTGTCCTGGCCTGCAGTTCTTGGCCAAACAATAAGTGCAAAGCACTTTTCAGGTGCCTGTTCTCCACCTGGCCTCACCTATACAGAAGGCCTTGCACAGTACTCCAAACCATGTTCTGCTCTAAGATTATAATCGCCGCTTTTGTGATACCACATAATGCACACCACTTATCTTTCATATATATATATATATATATATATATATATATATATATATATATATACACATTATATATCTATATATACAGTGCGTATAAAAAAAAGGTAATCCGAATTCAAGGGGTTAATATGCAAAGGTTATTTAGTTTGACAATTTACATGTGGTTTACCGATTATGAGGAGATCTTCAGCTTTCCATTGATGCCTTTCATGCATCATTGCTGTCACACATGACCGAGTACATGTTCATTGAAAATGACAAGTTAAAATCGCATTTTTACAAGTTTGGCTATATATATATATATGGTACATTCGGTATTCAAGTACCGCCCACTGTAAATGCATGTAACATTGAAACACCTGTGAAATGTGCTCCATTGTGTAGAGCAACGGAAGAATTACATTCGATCGAGCAACATCATGGCGGAGACTTCGCAGTACCTTGTGGAGGTATAATTATTTATTTAGTTACTTATTTCTTAGTTACTTGTTGTGTTGTAGAAATATGTGCATTGTGTTGTGGAAATGTTGCTGAAACTAATATTATCATTATTTTCTGGCAATCATTTGAATAATTTATTGTTGTTGTTACTGGAAATTACTTTGTACAAAAATAGTCCTGATTATTCAAAATATACTTGTCAATGGTTGAGATGAAGACAATATTTGCTTATCTGGCATTATGACACCAAACACAAATGAACCAAACAACTTGTGAGATGTTTAATTGGTAGTGGATATGTGGATGTGACCATGTGAGAGTATGTATTTTTACTGCATATTATCAGGTTGTGTTCAAGTCCAAAAGACAGCAAGGACGGCCTTGGTATTTTGTTATAATAATTTAAAGATAAAATGAAATCTGTTTTTATCTATTCATTCCAAATGGTTCAACGTTCATATAAGATTGAAGGTCGAATCTCATAAGGATCCCTTTCTGTTTATAAGCATGTCATATTGAACTATATTTCCGTATGTACATATATTGAGCAATTTACCTTTCCATCGGTGAGGACTTTCCTCCCTCGGTTAGTATGACATTTTTTCTTATAATTTCCATTCAGCACCTTTCCACTTTACCAATGGACCGAAATGATGGAATTTTGACTGTGGATGATGGCCTGCGCCATCTGAGCATGCTTGAGACTTCTGGCAAGGCCTGGATACAGGAGATGGTGCTTCAAGTGGACACTACCGCAGTTAGCCTACTGGATGCAGATTCCAAGGTACCACTGCTCTCCAGGTTTTCATGAGGCATCACTAATAAATATTAATAACACATAATTTATATTTAATTCGTGTCATGCATAACGGCTGTGCACCAGGGTCACAATTCCTCTCAAACACAATTCTCCAGAAAAGCATGACGGTGTTGGATTGTATAAAATGGAGAACCATTCAATCACTGCGTTTTATTTAATTTCAATTATGTTTGTACATCTGACCATTTTTGCATCACATTCTTCATTTCATCATTACCTCAGAATTAGTTGCCTCACAATGCCCTCTTTAAATAGTCCAAAACGGTGGAAGTGCCAATAGGTTAATGCTTGTAATCTTCCTGGCCTGGTGCTTAGCCTGGTGTTGGCTTAGCGGTTAGGGTGCCGGCTTGGGATCCTAGGATCCTGGGTTCGAATCCCGGTCAATCGCTGAATTAACGCCAGGGGAGTTGACTCGGCCTGTCATCCTTCCGAGGTCGGCAAATTGAGTACCAGTTCACTGGTAATTCCCTGTGTGTTGCAAGAGGCGACTAACAGGGTTGGCGGCAGGAAGGGCATCCGGTCATAAAACATTGCTTCAAAAAGGGGACCAAGGTGCCCGAAAAAGACCAACCCCTGCTCAGTGGGGAAAAATGGCCTCTAAAGGTGGTTCTTCTTCCCCTCAGTGCTGCCAATATTGACCGATCTGTCAGCTGCTTGCTGGCTTTTATTACCTCCGTCACCAAAGGTTGATGGAGGTTATGTTTTCACCCCTGTCTGTTTGTCTGTTTGTCTGTCAGTCTGTCTCTCTGTGATAATGATATCTCAAAAAGTTATCGACGGATTCGGATGAATTTTGGTGGAGAGGTTGGGTGTGCGACAAGGACAAATTGATTCTATTTGGGTGAATATCCAGATCCCGATCTGAGATTTTCTTTTTTTAATTCTAAGTGATTCTTCACCATTGAGAGATGGGGCCAAAAAAGATTTGTCTCTATATTATAAAACAGGAGTGTCTGTCTGTCCTGAAACTACTCCCACAGTTTTGGGGCTAGCCTCACCAAACCTTCTGTGGAACATTTTGGGGTCCCAGCAGATGTTGTAAGGGAGGTAGGCGGTTTCATAAGTTTCTCAATAAAATTATGATTTTGCAATGTGATCAATACATAGCTGCTCCCAAATCCGGAAGTGAACAGAAGACGATGATGGGCTGGTTTGATAATATCTCAGTACAATCGTGGTTTGACACATTATTTTGTTATATTAATACTATCGTATTAATTTATGATTGGAATGATGTTGTTTGGAATAAAAAATATAGAGATATATTGAGTTAAAATATGATTGAGGAAATGACGAGGATTTCTACTTTCTAACCGAGACATTCACGGATTCGCCATATGCAGATTCACCATTGACTGGGGATAAGAACAATTCAGGAAGGGTACGTTTTTTGCCCAAGTCCTTCACGAACCTGCTGTCAATGCCTGACGTTCGACTATAGCCTGAAGGTGGTGCAAGAATGTGGAATTGATTCGTTCATGGTTTCCCATTCGCCATTTTTTGCCGACGTCATTCACTAATCAGCCGTCCATGCCTGATGTTCAACTGAAGGTGGCACAGGAATGAATGTGGAATTTATTGGTTCATGGTTTAGCATTCACCGTTTCTGCATTGTTTGTTTGCTTTTGGCGTCCCACCCGTGCGTAGCATGGCTACCTCACCAGTAGCTTGATATTTAAAAAAGGTATGGACGGGTTATTACAAAACTTGGTGGCTGAGTTGGAGAGGTGATAAGAACAAGCTGATTAGATTTTGGTTAAGGTCTGGATGCAGATCCAGCCTATCGGTGGGATAAAAAAAACGTCAGTAAGCCATGTGTGGGGTTGGTATCTAAGGCTTAATAACTTCTACCAACTTCAAAATATCAAAAATGGAAAACTATTCACCTTGGTGGAGATAAGCAATCTACTGAGTGCCATTCTAGTTGTATAAGAAAGTATGAAAGAAAGATTAAGGTAATTGTATTTATATTAATATTCTTAGGCTAAATTCAACTTTCTGCCCCACCCTACGAGAGCACGGCTTTTAATCATCTCAACCCATGCTGAAAGGAATCCGCTGCTTATCCTTCACTATAGTCTCAATCGATGAACGAATGAGGTCCAAAGGACTACGATAGCCTCAGGTGTTAATTTAAGACATCTAACTGCATTTATATTAATTTGACTTTGTTTGTAAGTACTGCGCTAATAATGAAAAGTTGTCTTAGTTCTTCACTCGACTCCATGAGCCACTCATCACTGCACCGGTAACGGCCGAAATTCCTCAAAGTTGGAGAAGCAGCCTCCTTTAGACTGGCCGGTTCAGCAGTCGAGATGCCACCAGTGGGTATATCTGGTGGTCCAACAATAGCTTTGGTGGTGTGGGCAGAATAACCAAATCCGAAAGGGCAGGACCCATTGTATTCAATGAGGCCTCTTGTGAGATGGACTCTGGCATGTGCACGGAAGAGCCTGGGATGTCCTGTGGGAGATGGTAAACTGAGGTAGGCTCAGAATCATACTCAGACTCTGAAGTTATATCTTGGCCTCAAACAGGGTGGTGGGGGGCCCATTGATGGCCCATTGATGTTGATACAACAGGATAGTAGCCGCATGCTCGAACATCATCGGCTTTGCTACAAAGCTGAGAACAGGTACATTTTCTGAGTTGGCACCATCCGTTGTCATGAGACATCAGTAGAGCATTGCGAGCTCTGGACTGTTCCATTTGATCCATCAGCTTTGTATGGTTACCATCATGGCTGATATGCAGGGATCATCAACGAAACACACATGGATCGTGGTTGGAAACACAAGGCCACATGTAAGAAGGAGGAGAACAGACTGCTAAAGGCCCAGGCACACGCAGCCAAGCGGCTGTGGGAGTCCCACCAATAAAAAAAGAGGAGATGCTCTATTACAGAAAGTATAATGCATGTGTCTGAGGCCTTTACCCCAGGCACACGAAACGAAAAGTGGAGTTATGTGGAAAGTGGAGTTTGCTTCATGTCTGTCCGTCTATCTGTCTATCTATCTGTCTGTCTTATCAGTTTATGATCACCAGTTTATGATTGAGGAACAATTTTTTAATTAAATGTTATATTTTGAACACGAATCGGAACATAAATAGGAAGACAAGTTTGCCATTTTACCGTACTTTGGCTCTGAATTTGCCCCATGCACACTTGCGCAGAGAGGAGTGAGGTAATATTATTACTCGGGTCTGCATGCCTGGCAAACAAAATTGAAAATCATTCCAAACAAGAAACTTACTCTTTTTAAAGATGTTAAGAAGGACAAAAACAAAAACCATGAATAACTAATGTAATGTGTTAGATAGTGTGACGTCATCATAGACAATGGGTAAAACAATAAAACCCAGAATTAATTAATTTATACGCCTTTAAACCTCTTTAAACCTTTATTTAAATTGAATTATAGACTCGAACGGTGTGGAACAAAATTCGCCTTCATTAGCCTTTCAAGATCAGGAACCATGCATTCTATTGATATATAACCTGAGATGGTGTGGCACGTGAGAGGATGTAGTATAGGGATGAAGAAGAGGCCGTCAATAATGCTATGTATGATGCTGATTGATGCTGCATTACAGGGCGATCAACTAAGGCTCCATCTCCTAAACTGTGACTCAACGTCGTCTTATTACAGTTTATAAAGGCGGTGTATAAGACTGCTTCAGTAGCGCTAAACTTCCGGATTTTTAAAACGATTTAAAAAATCATTACTTTAGGAAAATTGAAGTATAAACTTGAACACTGCCTAGGGTATTTTGTTCTATGAACTCTCAAGTTGTGTTTTGTATTAATATTGTTCGATTTTACATGTGGGTAAATAAATCAACGAAGTAAGCACTGTAGAATGAAGAACTAGTCTTGTTGGTGAAGAACTAGTCTTGAAGGCTTCTCTGCAGCATTACCATCTCCTCGTCGACAGATACGTCGAACTATGAATGAAATGAACAGGATGCTCATTGAGGTGTGCTAACTGTCATGGGAAGCAAGGAGAAGCTGACGTTTCAGGCATTAATCCTTTATCAGAGCAAAAGAGAGAGAAGGGATAGGGGCAAGGGTTAATATAGGCTGAGGGTGAGTCAAATGGTCATAAACACTACTCCATTTTGCGAAATGAATTCTGGAAGCCTCATTATTATTGTTCGGTGTCGCATTTGGTTTGTAAGGTTGCATGACCTGTGTTGCTACATGATCTCTGCACTTTGTAGGAAGAGCTCGAGCGCTTTCCTTTCGAGACTATCCAGCTTTGCCAAGCAGTACGATCTGAGTCAAGACCTAATTCCATCCTTGCGCTCATCTGCCTCGAGGATTATTCCAGCATTGCTGACTTGCACTTCTTTCATTGCAGTGATATTGAGGTAAGCATGGTGCAGTGCTCAGGGGAGAAAAAGGTTCAATGGATTTTTAACATTAAATGTAAATGCCCTCCTCATGTTGTCTGCTTAAAGATTGAAGAACTCTGTGCTGACATTTGATCTCCTCTGCTGTCTTTTAAAAAATTGTTCTAATCAAACTGAATGAAACACAGCAAGGAGGAGAATCCACTACGGCTGTGGAACGACAGTCAGCACTACTGATGTTGTTCTCCCATTTTACGCTCCTACCTTTGTCGAACCCTCCGTTAGTGCAGCAGGGCTTTGGACATGGTTAGTAACATGCAAAAGGGGTTTGAAATACCTCGCCGCATTAACGGAGGGTTAACTCTTCTTTCTATCCATTAAATTGATTATCTTTGACTTTGGATCTCTTTCTTGATCTTTGACTTTCAGTCATATTATTGATCTTTAATTTGCTCTTATCCATCTCCTTCACTCTTCACCTCCTATAATATATATATATATATATATATGATCAGACCCTATCACTGTCGTGGGTATCAGGAAGCAAATGCCACACCAGCTATTGCTGTATGCATCCTGACCACCAGGAAATGGCTGCCACACAATAACCTGTCTGTGGTACACAAAGCAGTTCTGGGGGAAGCCAGGAACAATTTCAATTTTAAAATGAGCTGATATTCTAGGTCCCTCACCTTTTAGGTGGTATGTCGAATAGATAGCAGAGCTACAGCCCCTTTCATCTCCATTGGATTGCACCACACCCATTCCCAGGAAGATAATCATCTCCCATCTCTCCGACAAGGTCGGAGATGGGGGACATTAAAATGAGCTCCGTCCAAACGACTGACCGATCATCCGTCCATGTATTTTTATGTATTTAAAAAACGTTTCGATATTTAACTTTCATATTGCAGATATCAATTCCTCGTGTCAATATCTCAACCTGATTAGATCACAGGTGTGATTGGCTGAATTATGTTGCCATGGCAAACATCTCGGTAACTTGGCTTGTGTACGCGATATTTCAAAAAACATTCAATATTTAGCTTTCATATGACACAGATCTCTTCCTCATACCAACCAAAAGGCGAGGGATTAGAGTATCGGCTTCTTTTTAAATTCTCAATTTAGAGACCAGCTTGTTCTCCATCCCTGTTGAGCTGACCTCTTCTTTGCCATTTCAATGAGTCTTCTTTGTCTATGCCCAGTCTGTCCAACTCTTTTTTTTTGATACCTTTATGTTATTTTATTGCTCTCCCAGTTGCCGATGTATTTCTATTATAATTTCGTTTTATATTTTACTTTTGTCTGTTTTTGCAAGCTTTTGGCTGTATTCATTGATATTTTGATTTTGTTTGTGACATTTTATTCACACCTGTGTTTGGAAAAATTTTTTGCAAGGTGGGTCCAGGATACCTCCTCTGGCTTGCTGTCTTCATAATTGCATACATTGCATATAATTATTGCAAATTGCATATATATATATATATATATATATATATGCATATGCATGTGATTAATGGGGGGAGTTGTGTGTTGATTCTTTATTCTGAATTATAGGCTGAGTCGGTGCAGGAGGACATCAATAATGCAATCAAAGACAGCAAAGGAGAAGCCGGTAAAATGAGGCCAGCTACGCTCAGGTATCATCATTTAATTCACGTCATTTCGCTCATGTTTTGCCTGTTTCAATGCCGGCTTTGCGGACTAAATAAATGAAGTTCCAATCTACCTCAACCTATGACACGTGCCAACTCGCATGTCCTCTGCAAAAGCAGGATCACTGACTGATCTTTCTGGTTTTAATTTGCCATGCCACTCTCGTGTTTCTCGTCCTAAGGCCTATGGGTGGGGTTCATGTTTACAGATTTTCTTAGTTGTACCACGAGTCATAATGCAGGGCAGGTGTAAAATAGAATTAAACTTGTTTTTTTCCATCAAGTGTTTCACGATATCCTTGGCAAGGAGAGGACATTTTGTTAGCTGTTTTCCTGGACATGTACTGAGTCATATTCACACCTGGTTCAAATGTGAAGTTAGAAAGAACACCTTTAAGGAACTACCATTTTAACTTATGAGTAACTCAAATTCAGTGTGTGTGTGTGTGTGTGTGTGTGTGTGTGTGTGTGTGTGTGTGTGTGTGTGTGTGTGTGTGTGTTGTTCATGTCAGGCTTCCTTCTTGTAACTACAGTGCAGTAATTGGTGTTTATGTTGATTACCTCCATGACATTTACCTCCGCCACCGAAGTTGGGTGGAGGTTATGTTTTCAACATTGTCTGTTTGTCTGTCTGTGAACAAGATATCTCAAAAAGTTGTGGACGGATTCGGACGATATTTGGTGGACAGATTGGGAATGTAACAAGGCCGAATTGATTCGATTTTGGTGAAGATCCAGTTCTGGATCAGATAATTTTTCAAGTGGATCTTCACCATTGACCTTCACCTTCACCGTTGACATTGTGCTTCACCTTCACCAGTGATAGGGTCAAGAGCAATATATATCATGATATTTCAAGGATCCGGTTCTTCACCAAAATCTAATCATTTCGTCCTGGCCACACACCCAACCTGTCCACCAAACTTTGTCCGAATCCGTCCACAACTTTTTGAGATATCCTGTTCACAGACAAACAAACAGACATACAGACAGACAGAGGTGAAAACATAACTTCCGTTCACCTTGTGCCACTCGACATTCAATGGATGAATGGATGTGATGAAGGACAGGGAGACATAACATCCCAAAACGTTGAACCATTTACATTGCTGGATAACTGTTCATAGAAAAGCTGCAAAAGGGAGCTGAGGCCTATGGCCACCCAAAAAGCAACGGAAAAGGGTCCGAAAGAGCAAGCAGTCCATGAAAGAAACACACTCGCATACACACATCTGCACTCAAGTAAAATACCTCTCGTGGTGGTGTTCACAAGCAGGTATGCTTGTCCTTCATTAAACATGTTGATCTTCAATAATGCGTCTCTCATCCTCAATATTGTTCGAAGAGAAAATGGATGTTATTTATAAAAGAGTGCTCTATCCTGGTTAGGCCTGATGCTGGGGGACTTCTAATGCTGGAGAGATGGAGCATTCTGTCTGTCTGTGGTAGAATGCTCCATCTATCCATATAGCCTTGGCAAGTTTACCTGTGATTTATTAATCATCCAGCAAATTATGCTAAGATCTTCTTTAATAAGTGCAAATAGAGTGTGGAACATGCAGTTATTGACCCACCGTTATACCTTTTGCCTTGTTTATTAAATCAGGATAGCCCAACGCTCTCCCTCCGCTACACGTCAGTGTACTGTACACACATTGTGTTCATCAACAAGCTAACACCAATAATATACTGGTCAATGGATCAGAGGTTGGCTTACTTTTATTACCTCTTTTTGCATTATTGCTGCACTGCTGCAGACATGCGATGGCATAGTATAAGCTTTTGCACATTTATAACACAACACTTAGTGCAACCATCATGGAATGGCCTTGCATGTGTGACCAGGATTGGAGGATATCAATTGATGGAGCCCATTTGAAAATTATTTTTATTTTATTTTATGCAGTATTGAGAATGAGATGGTGATATGTATTATAAATTGTCAAAAGAATAAATTGCTTGCATCCTGTTGTATATACATGTGTATGTCTACATGTGATTTCAGTACCAATATGGCACGTTTGGTGGAAAAAAACACAGGCATCCTTCCTCCACCGCCCAGAAGTCCTGCTCCATCTAGTCCAGCCTTGATTGGAGGTCGGTCCTTCAATGATGATGTGTCCTCATGATGTGTCTATGTACGTGTGTGTGTCTGTCTGTGTGTGTGTGTGTGTGTGTGTGTGTGTGTGTGTGTGTGTGTGTGTGTCTATATATTTTTGGCTTTTTCTCTACAACCACTTGAAAGAAAAATGTTTTTCTCTGCAAACACTTGTCTGATAAATGCAAAACTTTATACATAGGAGGGACTCCCCATCAATAATATTTTATTGCTAACTGTGACATCATAGGTATGCAACATGGTATGGCAGGCATATTAGATTAAAGGAAAAAAAATGATCATCATTTTCTCTGAACCCACTCAACGAAATAAATCGAAACTTGGCATATGTCATCAACTCCCCATGGGATAATGATGACATCATCGGTGAAGTGCTATTCCAGCCATAATTGGTTGAATTGAAATCCTTATCCAAAAGTTAAACTTCATATATCTGATATATGACTAGATGTGAGTGAAGAATTAAATTTACTGGTTGGGTATGCTTATATGTCTGTAAGCAATAACAAATCATGCTTTGTATGTAGGTACATATTCAATAGAAGCTTTATAATTATAGGCAAGCATCACCGACCTGCTGCTCGATTTAAATTTACATTTGTTTATTCCTCCGCCGACAAAGTCGCCGGAGGCATTATGTTTTCTGGTTGTCCGTCTATCCGTCCGTTAGGACGGGCTAAACCTCGTTTTTCTCAGCAACCATATGTCCGATTGAGACGAAACTTTCAGGGTAGGAGTGACACCCATGCAGAATATTTTTATGATAATTGTGATGTCATAGGCCATCTTGGATGAAAAGCAAATAATTAAAAAATTATTTCTCGGAAACCGCTGAATGGAAAAATATGAAATTTGGCACATTTTCAAGTACTCCCAATAGGGAACAAAATCATGATAATAATGACATCATAGATGAAGTGGTATACCATAAAATGGTGTGAATAGGGACAGCAAGGTGAATTGGGACACAAACTGAAAAAAAGTTCGGAAACGTTTTTCGCAGAAAATTGATAACCATACTGATTTGTTGATATTTGGGTTGAAAGTGTTCTCTTGTTTTTTTAAAAAGCAACTTATAGTCCAGTTTTACGGGTGAATAGGGACAGTCACTAATACAAAAAAATAATAATCAAGAAATAGGGACAGTTTGGAGAAACTTTTTATCCCATATTTTTTTTCATTGGCACCGTGGTTTATATTATGGGTGCATATTATGTGCATCCATCTGAGCTATCAATTTAGCAATAAGTTGGAAACTCAGGATTGTTTCTTGATTATTCTTTTTTTGTATTAGTGACTGTCCCTATTCACCCGTAAAACGGGGTGAATAGGGAAAGCCATAAAAATCCTATTTATTCCTATTTAACCCATATATGGGGTTAATAGGGACTATAAGTTGCTTTTTAAAAAAACAAGAGAACACTTTCAACCCAAATATCAACAAATCAGTATGGTTATCAATTTTCAGCGAAAAAAGTTTCCGAACTTTTTTTCAGTTTGTGTCCCTATTCACCTTGCTGTCCCTATTTCCCCCATTTTACGGTACCAGCCAAAAATCTTTCAATCGAATTCCTTGTCCTAAAAATCTGAAATTGCATGTGCATTATCTATGACCCATTTGTATTGAAATATTAAATTTATGATATCATAGGTCACATGGTTTGGCAGCCATATTGGATTGAAGGAAATATTAAATAATTAATGTATCTGAAACCACTCACCCTATTGATGCGAAATTTTACAAATATCATCTAACAGCACTGTTGCATATAGTTTGAAAATGATGATGTCATAGGTCGTGTGGTTTGGCAGCCATCTTGGATAGAAAAACTAACCTTACCAATCAACACGAAACTTCACAAACATAATCCCCTACCCATACATACAGTGCATTCAAAAAGTATTAAGACCCCTTCACTTTTTTCACATTTTGTTATGTTGCAACCTTATGCTGAAATTGTTTAAATTCATTTTTTCCCTCATCAATCCACACTCAATACCCCATAAAGACAAAGAGAAAACAGGATTTTAGAAAGTTTTGCAAATTTATTAAAAAGAAAGAACTGAAATATCACATCGACATAAGTATTCAGACCCTTAACTCAGTACTTAGTTGAAGCACCTTTGGCAGCGATTACAGCCTCGAGTCTTCTTGGGTATGATGCGACAAGCTTTGCACACCTGGATTTGGGGATTTTCTGCCATTCTTCTCTGCAGATCCTCTCAAGCTCTGTTAGGTTGGATGGGGACCGTCAGTGGACAGCCATTTTCAGGTCTCTCCAGAGATGTTCGATTGGGTTCAAGTCAGGGCTCTGGCTGGGCCACTCAAGGACCCTCACAGAGTTGTCCCTAAGCCACTCCTGCATTGTCTTGGCTGTGTGCTTGGGGTCATTGTCCTGTTGGAAGGTGAACCGTCTTCCCAGTCTGAGGTCCTGATCGCTCTGTTTCAGGTTTTCATTAAGGATATCTCTGTACTTTGCTCCGTTCATTGTTCCCTCAACCCTGACCAGTCCCCCAGTCCCTGCTGCTTAAAAACACCCCCACAGCATGATGCTGTCACCACCATGCTTCACCGTTGGGATGGTATTGGGCAGGTGATGAGCGGTGCCTGGTTTCCTCCAGACATGACGCTTAGAATTGAGGCCAAACAGTTCAATATTGGTTTCATCAGACCACAGAATCTTGTTTCTCACAGTCTGAGAGTCCTTTAGGTGCTTTTTTGCAAACTCCAAGTGGGCTTTCATGTGTCTTTCACTGAGGAGAGGCTTCCGTCTGGCCACTCTGCCATAAAGCCCAGATCGGTGGAGTGTTGCAGTGATGGTTGTCCTTCTGGAAGTTTCTCCCATCTCCACACAGGATCTCTGGAGCTCAGCCAGAGTGACCATCGGGTTCTTGGTCATCTCTCTTACCAAGGCCGTCTCACCCGATTGCTCAGTTTGGCCGGGCGGCCAGCTCTAGGAAGAGTCCTGGTTGTTCCAAATATTTTCCATTTAAGAATTATGGAGGCCACTGTGTTCCTGGGAACCTTCAATGCAGCATAAATTTTTTTGTCGGCTTCCCCAGATCTGTGCCTCCAAACAATCCTGTCTCTGAGCTCTGCTGGCAGTTCCTTCGACCGCATGGCTTGGTATTTGCTCTGATATGCATTGTCAGCTGTGAGACCTTATATAGACAGGTGTGTGCCTTTCCAAATCATGTCCAATCAATTGAATTTACCACAGGTGGACTCCAATCAAGGTGTAGAAACATCTCAAAGATGATCAAGAGAAATGGGAGGCACCTGAGCTAAATTTCAAGTGTCATAGCAAAGGGTCTGAATACTTATGTCAATGTGATTTTTCGGTTTTTTCTTTTTAATAAATTTGCAAAAGTTGTCTAAAATCCTGTTTCCTCTTTGTCATTATCGGGTATTGAGTGTAGATTGATGAGGGAAAAAATGAATTTAAACGATTTCAGCATAAGGCTGCAACATAACAAAATGTAAAAAAGGTGAAGGGGTCTGAATACTTTCTGAATGCACTGTATGCAGAGTGATGGCATCTACCCATTGTGGGACTATGCGGAGGCATATTGGCGACAGTCACATTGTTCTAGTTTTTTATTCTACAGGCACGTTTACTGTTTTTACGTACATTTTCATTGAGATTTTTATTTCATAGTTTATAGTTATATAAGTTACAAATTTCAAATGTTCGATATTGATTGAGGTTATCCTTGGTTTTTTCTTTTTTACATCTGTGTTTATGGTTGTTTATGTAAATTTTCATTTGCGGATGCTTTCCGACGATTCTGGGATTTTTCCTGTTGTACTGGCTTCAATGTCTGTCGGCACGCCAAATTTCAGTTTTCTATGACACCCAAAAGGTACGGAACATTAATATCAGTCAGTCAGTGGTTAGAAAGAGCTTTATGTGTATGATGACGTCATAGGTCACATCGTATGGCAGATTTATTGGATTAATGGAAAAATTTGGAAATCGTTTTCTCCAAAACCACTCAAGGGGAAAAAATTGAAACTTGGCATATGTCATCAACTCCCCATGGGGTATATAGGGTCATAACAATGAGGTCACCAGTGAAGTGGTAATCCAGTTATAATTGGTTTAATTGAAATATTTATCAGAAAAATCTGAAACTTCATATCTTCAACCTATTTGAATTTTATTTTTGACGTTCATAACCCATGCCAAGAAACTACGTGGCATATGAGAGTGCATGGATAATCTGGGTATGTGGGCTATAATAGTGACGTGTTCAGTTAACGATGGTAGTTTTGTTCCGAATGAACGCAAGAGGCGAGAGTACGCATTTTACGAGTGCCTTTCTCGTTGGTGAATTGCATAAGGACAAAATAAAAAACGAAGTAATAAAATGTGTTTTTCATTGCTTTATAATATACTCTCTCTAATTATGTGCTACTTTTTTTTTATCCCCACCCGACTGAGCAGCGAACGATCGCGTGTGCCGAACGTGGCGGGCACACTCTGCCTCGGATGGCACATTTGAGAGCGTATTCATTTATTTCACGTTTGCAAACTATGTTGGCGTTAAACTATGTTTTAAAACTAATAAAACCGAATTTGCGATTCATTCGCTTTCCTGCGCGTTTGTGCACGCGATGGCGATTTCTTTACCAAACTCCGGAAGCCGTTCGCTTTGGACCAAACCATTGCATGTAAATAGAGGGGGGGGGATTGTCACCACTCGCAAGCCGTTCGCTTTGGACCAAACCATTTCATGTAAATAGAGGGGGGGGGATATAATTTTAGATATAGATATAGTACGGGCAATGCCCTAGTATTTAATAATGTTTGCATTGCAACTGAAAATGCCCGTTTTTGTTAGCCAAATACAAATGTACATGTATATATGTAAGAGATGATGGCATAGTTTAAGACCCGGATGTATCACCATATGTGTCTTTAATAAACTAGTACGGTATTGCAATTGCATTACATGTTTTGTGTCAGTGTTTGGTGTACATAGCACACATTTTCTTCTCGTTGCATAAGGAGTGTGGGTAAGTTGGGTATTTGGAAGGAGCAGTGGAGCAGTTGCAGGTGGGGGCTGGGGAGCATATGACATGCGTGGTAAGCTTCAAACAATATCTGGTTAGGCCTCTGGTCTCCAATCATTATTTTCTGCACCTGAAAGTAAAATTTTCTTTTTTCCCCGTTTTACTAAAACCATATTAACTGCTTGGAGTGGATAAGTCTCTACAATGTTGCGATTAAATGGCTCTTGTTAAGTATCATTGAAATGTCCTCCACAGTCAGGTTGGTAGACTCTCATTTTTCTAAAGCCTTTCTTTTGTGGTATCGCTAATCCCATCCTCTCATCTCTCCATCCTCCCCCAGCCTACACAGATGACACACGTTTTTTTTCAAAATCCTCCACCTGGGTTCCCTTCCCAATTCTAAGCTGAATGCCTAATTCCATTCCTTAATCCCTCTATTATCTCATCTCTGGAACCGTCTCCCTATTTCTGTTGTCTTGTGGGCTCTCTATTGTCATTCAAGAGTCAAGAGTGCTGCCCATCATCATCTGATGCTTTCTCCCATAACCATCTCTACCCTCTTCTACGTAATCTGACCCCTTCTCCCCCCTTTCCTTTCTGCCCCTCATTGATTCACGTGTGAGAACGTTGTCTCCTTGTACCCTTTGATATGAATCTGTTGTCCTCTGTCATTTAGCTCTGCCTTTTGTCATGTCATCCATGATCTGAGATTTTTATGTCCAAAGAACCCTCTCAGTAAATAATTAACATAAAATCAAAATCTGTAAATCGGGCGTCATGTGTTATTACCTCCACCACGGAAGGTGGACGAAGGGTATGTTTTCACCCCTGTCTGGTGGTTTGTCTGTTTGCCTGTGAATACGATATCTCAAAACGTTGTGAAGGGATTCGGACGAAATTTGGTGAACAGGTTGGGTGCGTCACAAGGAATAATTTATTTCGATTTTGTTGAGGATTCGAATGTGGATCTGCATAAGAGGTTTTTAAAAACAAGACCGAAAGTCTAACAGCGGCATAGCCGTGCTTGTTTGATACTTTAGTTGAAGATAGACGTAATGACGTAGTGTGACACAAAACTGCCGCTACTTTAATATATAGAAGATATATTTTAACCTCTAATAACTTTGCAGTCACTACGAAGGGATTAGTGTTACGATTACATTTATTATAATATTAACATTACGTTATCATTATTACGAAAATGATATTACGATTAAAAAAACCGCCGCTAATTCCCTACTTCCGCAGTTACACCGCTTATCATTAATTCATGAACCATACACCACTTCAATCCATTAACTTTCCATTCACGACATTGAGATTAAAGTGTTATGGTTATATTTACAATATTATTATTATTATTATTATTATTATTACAAGAACGATACTACTGAAACGAGACACTACTGTATTAAGAAACCTGGGCTTAATTTGTCCGAAGCTGTCCGAAGGCGAGGCATGAAGCCTAAGGCCTATACCAACCATATTGTTGGAAGACCCGTAATGCCGATGCTTTCGATTTTGATGGTCATTTTAACAATCGGTTTGTTTGTGCTTCACACTGAATGAAAAACGTAAAGGGAGAGAATGCAGATTGTGATATATGACAGGTTCGACGATGTGTTCGGCCTGAACGAAATTGGAATTAAAATGGCGGTGTGCGGAATCAGCTGCCGTACCACCGTAATGACATCAGACGTAATCACATCACCCTGTCATGTGACCAGATCCTCAGCTCTGATTGGTATACGTTTGAGGGGACATACAGATGGACAAACACTGTTCTATATGGCATTGCCCTATGGGCTACGCCGTAAAAATCATTTAAATCATTCTTCACTATTGAATGATAGGGCCAGAAATAATATATAACATGATAATCCATAAAGTTGTGAACGGATTGTGACAAACCTTGGTGGGAGAGTTGGGTAGGTAACAAGAACAAGCCGATTCGATTTTGGTTTGGGTCCGGATGCAGATCGGGCTATCATTGGATACAAAATGTAAACTGTTCAGCGTGGCGGAGGTATGTGCTCTACCAAGTGCAGTTCTAGTTGTGTAAGAAAGTCTGAAAACCACTTCCTGAATGACATACATACTTACCCTAAATGTTTTTCAGGCTTGTACCTTCTATAGTTGGTTAATTCGTAAGAGCTTCATACCAAACCAAGTGCCCTTTTATGGAGCTCATCTCTCCTTTATTTGAGTGGAAAAAGCCAAATAATGATATTGTAGTTATTATTGGTTATTTTCCACATTTCATGTCTTACTTCCTTTTTCCTCTACTTTCAGATGATATTGACCACTACAGCAGTTGCTCTCAAGATGAAGAAAATCCAGAGATCATGCCATTGAGGGTTGATCGTGATGTGGTAAGACCACGTGTATTCGCTCGATTGCAGAAAAACAAATGGGCACTGTGTCAATACGTCGCTCACGTTGGTTTTCCCTTGTGCCATTTTCCCGTTAACAGCAAATGTTGAACCACCTGCTGGATGATATTGAGTCGTTCATTGCAAAGCTTCAAAAAGCAGCCGAAGCCTATGGGCACCTAAACCAACGGAAAAAGAATCGGAAGACCAAGCAAAAGCGTTTTGGAGGTAAGTGCTTTGCCTTGACCTACTATTAAGGGATTAGGATTAGTATACTTTCTTGATATCATTCTTCACAACTGTTGCCATAAATGCTCAACTGATTCTGCACATCCCATTCCATGTGTTATTGATTGGAAGTGGTTCATTTGCCAAACAACTACTCCCTCTGCCTTTTGAAATCAATTATTTTGGAAGCTGTTTCATTTGCAATATATTGGATGCTTCCTGAGAAATGCACTTGAGGAGTGTCTACCCAGTTTTTTTTTGTTTGTTTGTTTGTTTTTTTTGTATACAAGATCGAGGCTCGTGAAAGAGCGAACATTAATCACACAGAAAGACAAACAGACACATAAAACAAATAACATCGGGAGCGGTAGACAAGATGGGGAGAGAGGGGGAAGGACACAAACACAACATTTGAGAGCAGGGACCGAGAGACATGGAGACGTCGAGAGATCTGTGGGAGGGAGAGGGCTTTTGGGGGGAGGCATGGGAAGGGGGCGGGGGGTGGGAGAGGTATAAAACATATGGACACTGCCAGGACTTCCAGGAAAGAGGTTGGAATTTCAAACAAGGTGGATCTGGGGTGAATTAGTGGGGGTAGAAAAGATCAAGGTTTTGGATGGGGGAAGATAGGAGATGGTGGTGAACAGCTGTTTTAAAGACCTGGAGGGAGGAGTGGGATTGAAGGGAGTGTGGGAGTTTGTTCCAGAGGCGGGAGAAAAGAGGAATGAAAGAGTGAAGGTGAGCAGAGAGCCGAGATTTCGGCAGTTTAACCATCAGAGAGTTGCTGGCAGATCTTGTGCGACCTGTAGGAATATTTGGGGGACAGAGCACAGAGAGACCTGGGGGAGCAAGGCCGGAGAGGAGTCGGTAGAAGACAGAAAGACCACCTACCTGCCTGCGGTGAGTGAGTGAAAGGCCCTCAGAGATAGCTTCATCACGGGAGATTCCAATGATTCTGAAAGCTTTGGATTCAACAGCGTGAAGCCGAGCCAGGTGTGAGGCAGGAGCACCAGCCCATAGGGGAGAACAGTATTCCATTGAGCTGCGGATGAAAGCCTTGTATGTGGTGAGGAGCTCAGGTGTGCCTAGGAAGGACTTCGCATGACGGAGGATGCCCAGTCGGCGACTGGCTTTGGAGGCCAGCTTGGAAATGTGGTTTTCCCAAGAAATGTCATGGCAGATAGTGAGACCCAAAAGCTTGAGCGACAGAACTTCTTGGAGAGGATTGTTGAGAAAGTAGATGGGAGGGTTGTCCAGTCGATCTTTTCGGAGAGACATAGTAAGAGTGTGAGATTTGTCAGGATTGAAAGACATGTTCCACTTGTTTGACCAGTCTGTGATTTTGTCCAGGTCTTCAGAGAGTGAGGAGGCTGCAGACTGCCGATCTGAGGGAAGAGGAATGGAGCGGCAGAGAGTGGAGTCATCAGCAAAGAGATAGAGAGGATTTTCCAGAGAGTCGGAGAGATCATTGATGAAGACCAGAAAAAGCACAGGGCCCAGCACACTGCCTTGGGGAACTCCAGCCTGAACAGGAAGGGGAGATGAGAGAAATCCATTCAGGGCCACACGTTGACTACGACCAGAGAGGAAGTCCGCAAGCCATGCATGGAGATTTCCATGGATACCATAGGAGGAGAGTTTGGTGAGCAGAGCTGGGTGCCAGACCGTATCGAAGGCACGTGATATGTCAAGGGAGACAGCTCTGATTTCCTGTTTGGCATTGAGGACCTCCATCCATTGTTGAGACAGCAGAAGCAGCATGTCCAGAGTAGAGTGACCTGGTCTGAAACCAAATTGATGATCAGAGATCAAGCCATTGGAGAAGAGGAAAGATTTCATATCCGAAGCAATGATGGATTCCATGACTTTGCTGATAATTGGGAGCAGGCTGATTGGTCTGTGGTTGCAAGGATCTGTTTTTGCACCTTTTTTGTGTAAAGCGGTAATGTTTGCTGATTTCCAGGATGCTGGCAGATGACCTTGAGCAAAAGATAGGGTGAAAAGAACAGAGAGAGGGTGAGATAGAGCGTCAGAGCAGGATTTTAGGACCCGTGGGCTGATGCCGTCTGGTCCAGTTGCAGAATCAGAGTCGAGGTTTGACAAAAACTCCTCCACCTTGTCAGGAGAGAAGGACACAGAGTCCAGGAGCAGTTGGGTTCGACTGGGAAAGGTGGGAACAGAGAGAGATGGGTTTGGGACTAAGGATTTTGAGGCAAACACAGAGTTGAGGCATTCGGCTTTGTCACGTGCGATGTCAACTGTGTGGCCATTTGAGGTAAAGGAGGGGATGGAGGGGGAACAAACACCAGAAACGGATTTGACCAGACGCCACCAGGATTTGGAGGAAGGAGACAGGTTTGAGAGTTCATTCTTGAGTGAGGAGAGATAGTGCTTCCTGGCACTCCTGAGGGTAGACACACACTTGTTCCGAGCTTGGTGGAAGGAACTGAGATTGCCTTCAGTTGGATTAGCCTTCCAAGAGGCAAAGGCAAGTTGTTTCAGGGCAACTGCCTCACCACAAGATTCAGTGTACCATGGACGGGAGGAAGGGTAAGACAACTGAAGGCGAGATGGGATAAATCTGTACATGAGAGAGATCAGTTTGCTTTGGAAGAATTCCCAGGAAGAATTGATGTCAGAGGCAGTGGAGATGGGAGACCAATCCAGACGATTGATGGCTGCTTGAAGACCGTCCCAGTCGGCCTGAGTGAAATGCCAGACTCGTCGACACTGAGGAGGCTCTCTGAGAATGGCCAGAGAGATGTCCACTTTGACAAGCACATGATCAGAAGAACCGATTGGAGCAGAGGAAGAGCAGCAGACATTAGCAGGGAAGTTTGTCATAACCAAGTCTAGAAGAGAAGATACTCCATTGGCTGAGATCCGGGTCGGGAAATTGACAGATTGTGTCAATCCCAGTGAGTCACAGAAGTCCTTTGCTGAGGTGCCATGACTGGTGAGAGAGGAACCCACACCCAACCAGGTGGCATGATGACAGTTGAAGTCACCACATATGAGGAAGAGAGAGTTGGGATGAGTGGATAGAAGTTGGTCCATGTTGTCAGACAGTGAAATGTAGATGGAGTCATCACTGTTTGGGGGACAGTACAGAACACATATGAACAAAAGGTGGGAGTGGAGAGGAAGCCGTAGCCAGAGGTACTCCTGGGGGTGAGGAGGAGAGAGGGCAGTGCAAGGAGAGTGAGGAAGAGAGTTTTTGATAAAGATAGCCACCCCACCACCAGGCCGAGGCTCAGGTCCATCATACCGGAGGAGGGAGTAACCAGGAAGAGATATTAAGGAATCAGAGACATCTTGAAGGAGGAAAGTCTCTGTTTAGCAGATCAAGTGTGGGTTGTCAGAAGCAACCTGTATGGAGAGATCAGTCAGGTTTGAGCGAAGGCCCCGGATGTTTGAGGTCCATACCGTTAATGAAGAGAGAGGGGGAGCATCGGGTACAGGACAGGGGAGGGGATGAGTAGGGTAAGATGAAGGATGAGAGGGGGAGGTAGGGAGAGCAGTTGATAGTGTGTCAGAGATTGCAGAAGAGTTCCAAGAAAGGGAAGGATGAGGAGGATGAAAGGTTTGATGGTGAAGGGATGAGGCATGGTGAGGAGTTGTTTGAGGGGGGGCAGAGGAGAGTAGAAGGTTGGGGGGGGTGGAGGTATGAGATAGAAGGGAGATGAAGTGGGGAGGAGGCAGCTTTGAGGAGGAGGGGGGAGGAGGGAGAATTGGAGAGGAATGGTATGGGGGGAGATATGAATGGGAGGGGTTGGGGGCGAGTTTTGAAGGGGAGGAGTGAGGGGGGAGTTTAGGAGGGGAGGGGCAAGGGGGGAGTTTAGGAGGGAAGGGGCAAGGGGGAAGTTTAGAAGTGGAGGGGCAAGGGGGGGGATTTGGAGGGGAGGGGCAAGGGGGGGATTTGGAGGGGAGGGGCAAGGGGGGAGTTTCGGAGGGGAGGGGCCAGGGGGGATTTGGAGGGGAGGGGCAAGGGGGGAGTTTAGGAGGGGAAGGGCAAGGGGGGAGTTCAGGAGTAGAGGGGCAAGGGGGGAGTTTAAGAGTGGAGGGGCAAGGGGGGAGTTTAGGAGTGTAGGTGCAACGGGGGGGGATTTGGATGGGAGGGGCAAGAGGGGAGTTTAGAAAGTGGATGATTAATGAAAGACGAACATTGATAACAAATTGGGTTTGTTGTGATTTTCAAGTTTGCAATCCGATTCAGAACGATGGAGGAGGGATGGAATGAATGTGAATTTAGACCATGTAGTGAGGGAGACGTATAAGATATTGAATTTCTTTTTTTTGAAGTGGAATGAGTTGGAGAGGAAATTGAGAAAAGCCTTTTAAATAGGAAGAAAAACAGCGTGTTGTAATATACCACTGAATAAAACACTGAAGGGGAAAGGTTAAACATATTTAAATAATATTTAAACAGAACCGTAAACAATCTTATATGCACAAAATACCAATGGGGGGAGAGCCGAGAGGGACCACCACGAGTCACGTGAACAGGGCAAACGGTGGATGGCAAGGAGATAATGGGGGCGGGGCGAACAGCACACCTGGACAGAAAATACAGGATGAGACAACAGTACACGTGGAGAAAGGAAAATAAATGTTTTTGGTTTTTTTTTTTGGTTTTTTTTTGGGGGGGGGGAGGGAGGTGGGGATTTAGAAAGTTAGACAGAGTATTATGTTCGGGGTAGAAGGGAAAAAACTAAGAGCCAAGCAAAACACGCTTAAGTTAACAAACACTGACGGGGGTACAACTACAAGGCCGCACACGAGGAGCAGAACACGATTAATTAATTACGAGTTACAGGAAATTCAAACCAAAACTAACTATAATCAAACAATAACGCATGGACGATAAAATAACGAGTTGAAATTTGATAATCTATCTGGGGAAATGGGGGAGAAACACGTGGTCGAAGAACGAACGAACAAATAAGAATGAATAAACGAATGAGAACAGAGAAGGAAATGTTGTTTTTTTTGGTTTTTTTTAGTTGAGATTTACATAAGGAAGTAGGCTATGGGGTGAAAAGACTGGGAAAACAGAGAACGAAAGTTATTGCATCACAAACGACGGACCGCTGAGAGAAAAACAAAGCCTCAAGGTTGTACAGTGTACACTGACAAGGCCTCAAGACACGACACGAATTAACACGATTTTAAATTAACACGATTAAAGTTGTCATATAATGAGTAATGCCATAATTATATTCTATTAGATAGAGGAGATATGGCGAACTTTTGTAATCGTGGTGGCCAATAACTCTACTGTTGCCATAAGTACCGATGCTGCCGATGCCCTCAGCCATACCCTCGGATAATGTGTGACGTCCTCAGTCATGTAATCAAACAGTGTTACAATACAGATTCAGGACAATAATGGGCTGACAGGATGGCCTAGACTCTAGAGTCTAGAGGTACGCACACTCGCCTAGTAGGACACAGGGAGTGAACAAAATGGATACAGCCCAAACTCGAAACTCTCATGTTAAAAGTCATGTTATAGGTGGCTAAGCAGTAACTTAGACATGGAAAACATAGAATGGGCCATGTTTTTAACTTGTAAGTGCTCTCATCCCACCCTCATTTTTATGTACCCAGTTAGTCCTTCCTTCTCTAACATTATCAAAGTTAAGGGAAGATAAAAGGGTGTACTCAAACATTGCTAACACACCTTTGTCGCACTTATACTGAGCTTTGAAGATGAAATTCCATATTTAATGAAGGATAAAGGCAAACAGAATGTCAGAAGGTAATCAAAGCAACCTGCAAATGTTTTCACGTCAGAAAAGTTGGCAACGAGATGACCACATCTCTTCCTTGTTGCTTTTCTCGATGTCATGAAAATCGCACTTTCAATGCATCCTTTGGCATTTGGCCTTTGGCCCTGGCATGACCTTTGACACGAGATGAATTGTACATGGTTACACAGTCTTAACACTACAGGTCCTTTTAATTTTCAACAGCATTTACTTGATAAATTAATTGTTCTTATAATCTTACATATCTTGTTTTTTAACCTGGTTGTCTCGTAGAGGGAATGTACACCCTGCGATCCAAGCCACCTTCCGAACAAGAATTCATTGACATCTTGCAGAAGATGAAATATTCATTCAACGTATTGGTAAAGACATTTGATCTGACATTTGAATGAATTAACATGAAGTCATCAGAAATCTCTCGACTCGACTAATTGATCCTGAGAACGTTATCGCAAAATTGTTTAGAAACGACATCTGTATCATGAGATGTGAAAATGGCTTGTGCTTCATTAAACTTGTTTCAAGTTTAAGATAACAACAAATACTTTGGTTTTTGGTTGTCCGAAGAGTTTATTCTCCTCTTTCTGGTGTCTAGGCTCGTCTGAAGGGTCAGATTCAGAACCCAAACTCGTCGGAGCTTATCCATCATTTGTTCTCTCCACTTGAGATGGTGAGATGCACCTTTCTCAATCTTCGATGCTCTATATCTACATATCCCGTAACGCACCGCCGGATCTGTTGTAACTCTCATGTTTTAATGTGGGTTCTTAAATCGATAGTATTTGATCATATTGATAACATGTGCTAGACAACTCACTGTTGGAAATATTGTCCCTTGTGTTGTCAATGACATCTCAGAGCTTTTGGATTGGCCTGTTTGGCATCCCCATCTGAGCATGTAGCTTGTGATGCTGATCATTTAAAATCCAATATACAGTAAGGTCTCTTATCGTGCAGGGTTTGTGTTCCTGAAAATAAGCGAACATATTGAAACCGGATATATCAAATATTTATCAGGGTTCGAAGTTGCAGTGTCCCGGGTGCCAAATGCCACCAGAAACTCCGTCAGACTACCAAAACCTTGGTCCTGGGTTGGCCCTTGTGGCCACTTGTGTCAAAATCTTCAATATGTCTTCTCCATCGATGTATTCTTAACCAAATAAACTTGCCGTTGGGACTACAGGTCATACGGCAAAGGTTGTAGTGACTTCATTTCCCTCCTCACCTGGAGTTCTATCTATCTATCCATTCCCTTCACTCCCACAATCCTCCTGACCCAGTTGTTCTCGCAAACCTGCGACCTCTGTTGTTGTGTCTCTGTCAGTGCCACCATCTCCAGACCGTAAAGGTAGGCCGGCGCCGCTGACTTACCATCCCCGCTCACTGTTCCCCCCAGATACTCAAACTTACTTCCTTGTCTGATCTCCTTCCCCTCTAAACTGATATTCATTTATTTTTTCTGCTGCTCAACCCACATCACCTCAGTCTTCTCCATGCTCATTTTCAGCCCATGTTACTCATTCTCATTTTCATTTTCAGCCATATGCTTCCTTCCACTCCCCCAGTACTTCCTGCATCTCCCGCCCACTCTCGACCTCCACAACGAGATCTGTTAGTGCTAGATTGTGCTTCCATGCGGATCCGATCTTTTTTGCCATATTGTTCAGGTCAGAAGAAAGGGAGACCACAAATAAGTTATGGATTTGGAACATGAACTGGCTTCAGAATGTGTTGGCTCCAGATGCCTTTCGTGCATGCAATAATTGCTGGAGGCGACACCATATCACTCTTGTTTGACATTGGGAAGGGAGTGGCTCTCCATTAGTTGAGAAGCGAGCCTGATTTCAAGAAGAAAACTGAGGTGTTCTCCAGTCAACCTTTTAAGGTTGACATCATTTCTGCTGGTCAAAAAGCCCTCACTTGTTTGTTTGGAGGTTGTCCTAGTGAGGGCTTTGATGCACTGTTACAGGTGCTTTTGTGAGGTGTCAACAAGCATCACTAATGTACATGTGCACAGTTTTCACCCATAGCAATGGCTGCCTGCCATCACAATTCTCATGTGAATTTCCAAGTGCAGCAGTGGATGGGAAAATCAGACCATATGGATCCATAACAGTGGGGATGACTTTGAGTGAAATATCATTTTGAGCGATGAACAATGGATTTGCCACCAGTTCTAGAAGCTCTTCTGCGGGTCATCAAATGTAAATGCAAAACCGACTGCTATGCACCTGCAAGAAGCATGGATTATAATACTCAGTTGCATGTGGCAAGTGTAAGAAATTAATGACACAAACACAGGCCTGTGCTAGCATAGTCAAAATCATATAAATAGAGACTTGGGTCATTCAAAATGAATACCTCCATCTTCTTTTGTTTTCTAAATGGACATTTGCAGGGTATTCAGTGGCCATTCTGAGAAATGGCAGTGATCCTGGATATTTAGACAGCCAAGATCTCAATGAAAGCATCCAATAAGAAAATATACGGGAGTGTTTTTTCCTTGTTGGTGTCGTTTGAACAATTCTTCCGAAAACACAGTATAACGGCACTCAGTAGAGAGCATACCTCCACCTGGTTGGCCATATCACTCAATGGTGAAGAATCACTTTAAAATTCTACTAGCTGGATCAGGATCCGGATCTTCACCAAAATTGAATCGATTCTTCCTTGTCAAACACCCAAACGGTCCAACAAATTTCGTCCAAATCCATCCATAACTTTTTGAGATATCCTGCTATGTATCATTTTTGGCCCCATCTCTTAATGATGAAGAATCACTAAAAAATTAAATAACTCTCTTTTCCGAAGCCATATTCAGATCTTCACCAAAATCGAATCGTCCTTGTCCGACACCCAACTGGTCCACCAAGTTTCGTCCAAATCGGTCCACAACCTTTTGAGATATCCTGCTATGTATCGTTTTTGGCCCGATCTCCCAATGGTGAAGAATCACTTTTAAAATTCTAGTAGCCGGATCCGAATCCGGATCTTCACCAAAATCTAACCATTTCATCCTTGTGACATACACGACATCTCTGCCAAGTTTCGTCCGGATCCGTCCACAACTTTTTGAGATATTTTGTTCACAAACAAACAAACAAACGGACAGACAAACAGACAGGGGTGAAAACATAACCTCCATTCACCTTTGGGGGTGGAGGTAAACATCCATATTTTCAGGAAATATCGCACTAGGCTCCCATCTTGGCTATTTTTCCCAAACCATAATTATCTACATTTTTTATACGTTACTCACGAGGGTTTGGGGGGCTAGTTACAGTAAACCACATTTATTTTTCAATTTCTTCCAGGCAAAATCATAGATTGACTGGACTATTCTGTTGATTTGCAAATCTTTCACTGTAAATGTTAAATTGTTTGGTGAAATTGAAAAATCAGCAAATGGGAAAAATTGAGTGAAGAAACAGTGGATGGAACAGGTACGGGATGGAGCCATTTAGCCCGTTATCCCGAAGCTTGCTCGTAGTTCCTTTCTTTGTAAACACCGAAGCATGACTGTGTTTGCCAGGACAGTGTGAATTATACAGTCACGTGAAAAAGTAAGTACACCCCATGCAGGGGTGCCACCAGGGATTTTGGGCCCCATGAAAAGATATCACAATGGGCCCCGATGAAGCACGTGCGCACATTTTTACCTAATGTTCTCATAATTTTTAGGGCCCCTGTTAGTGCAGGGCCCTTGGAATCATCCTAACTTTTCCCCCCCTTATGGCGCCGTAAGGGGGGGAAAGGTTAAGATGATTCCAAGGGCCCTGACCCCATGTAAAGTTTTGACTTTTTAAACATATTTCAACATACAGCTATTTGATTTTCATTTCAACAATATTGATAGATAAAGATGATATAATATAACAAATATCATGAAACATTTACATTTTGTAGTCCATTGTATAATTTAAATAAACATAAATGCAAATTTCGCATGTGGAAAAAGTAAGTCCACCCTTGGCTTCAATAGGTGGTATTGCCTCTTTGGCAGAAACAACCTCAAGTATGCGTTTCTTAGAACTGTCTACCAGTCTCTGACATCGACTGGGAGAAATTTTTGCCCACTCCTCCATGCAGAATTCTTTCAGCTGTGCGATGTTTATGGGGTTTCTTGCATGCACAGCTCGTTTCAAATCCCCCCACAGCATCTCGATGGGATTTAGATCCGGGCTTTGACTTGGCCATTCCAAAACCCTCCATTTCTTTCTTTTCAGCCATTCCTTGGTGGATTTACTGGTATGTTTAGGGTCATTGTTATGTTGCAAGGTCCACCTTCGGTTGAGCTTCAACTTTCCGACAGATGGCCTCACATTATCCTCAAGCACCCTCTGGTACAATGAAGAATTCATAGTGGATTCTATGATGGTGAGCTGCCCAGGCCATGCAGCAAAGCTGCCCCAAACCATGATATTTCCACCACCATGCTTTACAGTTGATGTCAGGTTCTTGTGGTCAAATGCTGTCTTTGGTTTTCGCCAAACATGTCTTCTGGTACTGTGGCCAAATAGCTCTACCTTTGACTCATCTGTCCAGAGCACATTGTTCCAGAAGTGCTGGTCTTTGCCGAGGTGTTCATTGGCAAACTTTAGTCTTGCCCTGATGTTCTTTCTGGACAGCAAAGGTTTCCTCCTGGCACACCTCCCATGTAGATCAAATTTGTGCAGCCTCTTTCTAATGGTAGACTCGTGCACTTTGACATCAACAGTGGCAAGAGCTACCTGTAGGTCCCGTGATGACATTCTGGGGTTCTTAGAGACTTCTTTCAGCATCTTGCGGTCTGCTCTCGGGCTGAACTTGCTGGGGCAGCCTGGCCTGAACAAGTTGGCAGTTGTTTGGAATCTTCTCCACTTGTAGATGATCTTCCAGACAATTGAAAGATTGATTTCAAATTGTTTGGAGATCTTTTTAAATCCCTTCCCAGACTCGAAGGCATCTATAACCTTCTTTCTGAAGGCCTCAGAGAGCTCTTTTGATCTCGGCATGGTGACGCCGCACACTTCAACAACAAAGAGCAAACCAAACTAAATGTCTGAGGTTTAAATAAGACAGATTCCTCCAAGATCCTCTCTAACGATGTTCTAAACATTTGCACCTGAGCTGGTGCACCTGATTCTAATTTTATGTATTTGAAGTAGTGATAAATGTAGGGGTGTACTTACTTTTTCTACATGCGAAATTTGCATTTATGTTTATTTAAATTATACAATGGACTTCAAAATGTAAATGTTTCATGATATTTGTTATATTATATCACATTTATCTATCAATATTGTTGAAATGAAGATCAAATAGCTGTATGTTGAAATATGTTGAAAAAGTCAAAACTTTACATGGGGTGTACTTACTTTTTCACGTGACTGTATTAACTAGTAAAGGTCCTTTAAGATGGGTTAAATCCCCTATTTTATGATGTTGATGGCATATTTTATAATGACTTGTAATACCAGCTTCCTCCAGGTAGCACTATATGATAACATTTATATAAAGAAAATTGAGGTCCTTACCCCACCCTGAATCCCCATGACATTAATTATTATTTTTTACCCCATAAACCTTCCCATGCACACCGAGTACAACCACGAGTTTTCAACTCAGTAGTGCATAGGAGTCAAAGAAACAAGCCCATCAACAAATAAACATGAAAGATGTCATGCATAGCGCGCTACTTGCTATATCCAAAAAAAACAGTAGTTTCCATGGAAACAGCAATTTGGCAATTTCGAAAATTAGACTGATCAAGTGTTTTAAATGATTAATTGTTATGCACAGCATATTTGACTGATACATTTTCCAATTGTGGTGTTTTTTGTGGTGTAATTAGTGTTCTACATGTGTTGGATGACCTTGACCATGACCTTTGACTAATTTTGACCAAATTTTATACACATGTACTACACATAGGTGCAGTGCAAATAAGCTGAATCTGTTTCAATTTACATCTTGAAAAATTACTGAGGTATGATAATAATAAATTCACAAAAATTCCCATTTGATTATAATTGGGGTGAAAGTGTTGTCATGGAAACCGTTGACATGTCAAAACGGCTAAATTAATCATTCAGATTTTTGGTAAACTAATTATGTGACCCAATATGCAAATCTTGTTCAGATTTTTAAGTGAATAAGAATGCAAATTGATGATTTTCTATGACCTTGAGCTTTGACCTTTTGACCTCAAACAATAGGCTTCAGTGACCCAATATGCAAATCCTGTTAAAATTTCAAGTCAATCGGTTGAAAATGGATGATTCTATGTGACCTTGACTTTTGATCCGTATGTAATTAAATGACATACTCACATGGGTCGAGAGGCTTCACCCCGACGAGCATTCACCGTCCACCAATGTTCTTCGGTTTAATACATGTACGTATTTTGTGAATCATAAGAGAATTGACGATTTATGTGAGCTTGACCTATTGACCTATTGACCTCAAAAGCAATAGGCTTTTAGCTTGTGACTACCTCTACCAGTTGGTTAAGTTTCATGAAGACCAGAGTAAAATTGTGAACTATAAGGGATTGACATATACGCATACATATACGGACAGCTAGACACAGACAAAACAGGCGTGAGAATTGCCTTGCAATATATGTCTCCCACCGATGTGATATTTTCTAAGTCAAAAAAGGGCAAAACTCTGTGAAAAATTGGTGAAATGCCCTGAAGCTCGAACCTGTTCTGTAAGTTATCACGATAAAGCCAAGTACCAAGTTTCAGGTGAATATGTCAGAGGGTAAGGGAAAACGGTCCGAAAAACCACAGGTGGGATGGATGGAGAGCAAACTAGTAGGGGACTCATAACAGACTAGACCAAGCAGTTTACTGTACGTGCAAATCTTCAATTTCCCAAGTTATATATAGTATGATAGTTACATGATCTTTTATCTTCTACCTTTACAAATATTGCCGGTGTGCCTGACAGGTTGTGCAGAGCACAGGAGGACCTGAAGTTGCACGAACCATTGAGATTCCATTACTAAATAGAGGTGCGGTGGACCTGATCAAAGCAAGTACCAACCAGCATGAGTTGGACTTCTGGAAGTCACTCGGTGATGCATGGACACGCAGCAGGTTTGTGGGGACAAAGCCTTGCACCGTGATTAGCTACCACTGTGGGTTTTCACTCTTAGTAGTTGAGTGCTGCAGGTTAACCTGTGTTGGTCACTAGAATGCTACCTATGAAAAACAAGTGCCACACAAAATCCTCATAATGGAGTAAAAAATAATTAATTGCTCAGATCTTACAGGGTTTCTCTGTAAACTCCATTAAACCAAATCACACTTTATACTTTCTCCTGATGTCCACTGCAGGGAACAATGGCAGACTGAGTTACCAATACCAAGCTACAGACCACGCTTCTACAACAACTGGCAACCACCACCTTTGCCGACAATGAAGCAGCAGTACAGGGATGCCAACAAAGTAAGATATTGATGCCTCCCGTATTCACGTCCACTACCTTCTTCTCGTTTAACGACTGATGTTATTCACCCTTCCTTATCCTTGACACCCAACATCTCAACATTATGCAACTCATTCGCTAATTATATAACTTCACTATTTTTAAGGCTGTGTGAAAGGGTATCATTCAGGGACATTCTCCAGAATCATAGTCAAATAGCCATTTGTGTGTTCGAAAAGATTTATCAATCTTCTTCCTCTTCCTTACTACGTCAGCAATTCAGGCGCATTTCTACGAATTATCAGTGATTGATAATGGGAATCCAGTTCGACGAAAATATACTATGGGTAAAATAAATGGTAAAAAGGTAAAAAGGATTGTGTTTACCAGTATATATTTTATTTTATTTTTATAAAAGAAAAACCTCACCCAACCAATAAAAGCAACCAGATCTACTCTGTTATTCTAGTAATAAACAAGCAAGAGCAGATCCAGTCTCAGGGGACGTTTCACTCGCTTCCCAGCGAGCTTCCTCAGGCCAAATAGATCCCAAGCCTCGGCACGTGTCTGCTCTTATTCCCAGTTTTTATTATTACTAGATTAGCAGAGTAGATCTTGTTACCTTTTCGGTTGGATGCACCTTTTTCCTTAAAAATGTACAATCCTAATTCACCCAAGGATATATACATATATGTAAGTATATATATATATATATATATATATATATATATATATATATATATATATATATATATATATATATATATATATATACACAAATATATATATATATATATATATGTTTTTTTTTGTTTGTTTCTTTTTTTTTTTCAAGAGTAAAAATAAAATTTGGAACCTTGAGTGAAAAGTCAGTTAGAAATAGAAGGGAGAGTAACATTGAAGTTGATTAAAAGGAAAAAGGCAGTGGTGATGTAACGATCATCAGATTCAGACCAGAGTCCTGATCCCAATTCTGACTACCAATGTAATGTTGGACCGTGGGTTTTTTTTTTTTTTTTTTTTGGTATACTGAATCGAGGCTCGTGAAAGAGCTAACATTTATTTCACAAACAAATCAACCAGACAAACAAAACACACAAAAAGAGGGAGCGGAAGACAAGATGGGGAGAGAAGGGGAAGCACACAACCACAACATTTGAGAGCAGGGAGAAGTGTGGGAGGGAGATGGCTTGGGGGCAGGAGGCATGGGAAGGGGGGGGGGGGGGAGAGGTATAAAACACAAGGGGACCGGTGGACATGTGGTCAAATATTCCACCAGATGGATACCAATTTAGTGACTGATAGTCTTCTAGCAAAGCGGAACAGATCTTTTCTTCAGTTTCCGATGTAAAGAAATTCCAAAGAGATCTGTTACCAATTTACAACGGCCACGAGTTTTGACTCACGCCGTGGTTGTAATTCTCCAAACCTGAACTGCGCACCAGGCTGACACACCAGTCGTGGGAAAACAGGGTTTATTCCAAACGAAGAGCTTAGGTGCCTCCGGGCTTGTGGCAACTGACCAACACACTGTGGGCTTCTCCTTGCCCGACAATCGGAGTTCAGTTTACAAAGTCCACCCTTCTCAGACGTTTAGCTCACTCTGTGGGACCAGAACTGCACTCCTCGTGTGAAGCTGCCAAACAAATCTGTCTTGTCCTGCAGAACTCCCAACTGTTGACTCAACTCTCTGCTGGCTTGATCCGTTCCTAGTCTGGTCCGTTCCTAGTCTTTTTTTTTTTAACGGTCGACGGTTCAAACAGTCATACCAAAGACCTTAAAAATGGGACATGCTGCTTCCATGCTTGGAGTTCAGCATTTAAAAGGTTAACAATATGACCAATCACCATAGGTTGGCATCAATGGGGAGGAGGAAATTCCTCCTTAGAAAATACCCTGAGTGCCCTGGAGGTGACGGAACTTCCCCCAAGCTTATTGGCCGTGTTTGTCTCGTCTATCATTCCTTTGTTGTCGTGTGTGTGTGTGTGTGTGTGTGTGTGTGTGTGTGTGTGTGTGTGTGTGTGTGTGTGTGTGTGTGTGTGTGTGTGTGTGTGTGTGTGTGTGTGTGTAGCTCCATCCTGTAAAAAGACAATGAGGAAAATTTTGGAGGAAGTTGAAATGAGAATTTACATCAAAAAGGAGATTTCTGGGAGGAATTGTTCAACTGAAAGTTTAAAGTGCAAATGTATTGACTTTGGATTTTGAAAAATGAACTTCATAGCTTTGTGTATTTATTCAAGCATTTAAACATATTAATTTTACCACTCTTTGTAGTTGTAGATAAGTTGTTTATTACTCCCGCCAGGGAGTAATGCATTCGATCGTGCCCGTCTGTGTGTGTGTGTGTGTGTGTGTGTGTGTGTGTGTGTGTGTTCATGTGTTTGTGAACAAGATATCTGGAAAAGTTCTGAATGGATTTGGATGAAAGTTGGTGGGATGATTGCCCTTGAGATAATTAAGAATTGATTAGTTTTTGGTGAAGCTCAGGATATTATTCCGGATCCAGGAATTTTTTGAAGGATTTTTTTTTACCATTGGAAGATAGGGCTCAGCAGGGCCACCCACGGCGGGAGTATGTGCTCTACTGAGTGGCGTTCTAGTTTACTTACTGTTTTTTCATTCTTCTTCACTGTTCTTACATTAAAGGGGTCACTCGAACGGAACGCCACCAGCCAACGGAACGCCACCAGCCAACGCAACGCCACCAGCCAACGCAACGAACACTCACTTGGGCACTCTCACAGGTTTGTTCTATAACTGTTGAGAGAATTGACAATTGCAAATTCAATTCAATTCAAATTCAAATTCAATTCAATTCAAAATTGATTCAATTGAAACCCTATTTGGTTATCTGTAATGTTTGTTACACAAGTGACATTTGGATCGATTTTTACTCCCACCAGGGAGTAATGCATTCGATCGTGTCCGTCCGTGTGTGTGTGTGCGCGTATGTGTGTTCGTATGTTCGTGTGTTCGTGTGTTTGTGAACAAGTTATCTGGAAAAGTTCTGAACATTTTTGGATGAACGTTGGTGGGATGATTGCCCTTGGGATAAGGAAGAATTGATTAGTTTTTGGTGAAGCGCAGGATATTATTCCAGATCCAGGAATTTTTTGAAGGATTGTTTACCATTGGAAGATAGGGCTCAGCAGCGGCCACCCATGGCGGGAGTATGCGCTCTACTGAGTGGCGTTCTAGTTTGTTTTTTTACTCCTACAAAAGATATTTGCTTTGGTCATATCATCACTAGAGAATAATACAGCTGCTTACAATATGTGGCAAGCTGGGTTGGCCTGGTTGGTATTTTATTATTACATGGTGCAAGGCTTGTGAAGGAGCTGCAACACAAATCACGCACACATGCGGACAAATACATGAAACAACACAGGACTGGACTTCAAATAAACAAATCTGTTGAACATGGGTAAAGTGACATCACTTCACAGCGCACTATGGGTACCGGCGTCGTCATCTTTAGGACATGCATTTACCTCCGCCACCAAAGGTGGATGGAGGTTATGTTTTCACCCCTGTCTGTTTGTTTGTCTGTTTGTGCACAAGATATCTCAAAAAGTTGTGGACGGATTCCGACGAAATTTGGCAGAGAGGTAGTGTATGTGACAAGGACGAAACGATTAGATTTTGGCGAAGATCTGAATATGGATTCGGATACGATAATTATTTAATTTTTAAGTGATTCTTCACCATTGAGAGAGTGGGTGAAAAGCGATAAATAACATGATATTTTAAAAATTTATGGACGAGTTATGACTGAACTAGGTGAACGAGTTAGTTAGGTTACAAGAACTAGCCAATTAGATTTTGGTTCAGGTCTCAATCCAGATCTGGACTATCATTGGAATACAAAACAAACTGTTCAGCCTAGCAGAGGTATGCACTCTACCGAGTGCCATTCTAGTTTCTCTATGCACCCAATGGGGCAATTATGGAGAAATTTCCTCTTCATACAAAAAATGGTTGACATGAAACTTTTAGCAAAAGCCTTTAAAGTTGAAAGACACCAGGAATGAAAGGGTGCTGGATCTATAGAACCCTTGCTGGTAGAAATACAGTCACGTGAAAAAGTAAGTACACCCCATGTAAAGTTTTGACCTTTTCAACATATTTCAACATACAGCTATTTGATCTTCATTTCAACAATATTGATAGATAAAGATGATATAATATAACAAATATCATGAAACATTTACATTTTGTAGTCCATTGTATAATTTAAATAAATATAAAGGCAAATTTCGCATGTGGAAAAAGTAAGTACACCCCTACATTTATCACCACTTCAAATACCTAAAATTAGAATCAGGTGCACCAGCTCAGGTGCAAATGTTTAGAACATCGTTGGAGAGGATCTTGGAGGAACCCGTCTTATTTTAACCTCAGACATTTAGTTTGGTTTGCTCTTTGTTGTTGAAGTGTGCGGCGTCACCATGCTGAGATCAAAAGAGCTCTCTGAGGCCTTCAGAAAGAAGGTTATAGATGCCTACGTGTCTGGGAGGGGATTTATAAAGATCTCCAAACAATTTGAAATCAATCATTCGACTGTCCGGAAGATCATCTACAAGTGGAGAAGATTCCAAACAACAGCCAACTTGTTCATGCCAGGCCGCCCCAGCAGGTTCAGCCCGACAGCAGACCGCAAGATGCTGAAAGAAGTCTCTAAGAACCCCAGAATGTCATCACTGGACCTACAGGTAGCTCTTGCCACTGTTGATGTCAAAGTGCACGAGTCTACCATGAGGAAGAGGCTGCACAAATTTGATCTTCATGGGAGGTGTGCCAGAAGGAAACCTTTGCTGTCCAGAAAGAACATCAGGGCAAGACTAAAGTTTGCCAATGAACACCTCGGCAAAGACCAGCAATTCTGGAACAATGTGCTCTGGACAGATGAGTCAAAGGTACCAGAAGCCATAGTACCAGAAGACATGTTTGGCGAAAACCAAAGACAGCATTTGACCACAAGAACCTGATACCAACTGTAAAGCATTGTGGTGGAAATATTATGGTTTGGGCAGCTTTGCTGCATCAGGGCCTGGGCAGCTCACCATCATAGAATCCACTATGAATTATTCATTGTACCAGAGGGTGCATGAGGATAATGTGAGGCCATCTGTTGGAAAATTGAAGCTCAACCGAAGGTGGACCTTGCAACATGACAATGACCCTATACATACCAGTACATCCACCAAGGAATGGCTGAAAAGAAAGAAATGGAGGGTTCTGGAATGGCCAAGTCAAAGCCCGGATCTAAATCCTATCGAGATGTCGTGGGGGGATTTGAAACGAGCTGTGCATGCAAGAAACCCCTCAAACATCGCACAGCTGAAAGAATTCTGCATGGAGGAGTGGGCAAAAATTTCTCCCAGTCGATGTCAGAGACTGCTAGACAGTTATAAGAAACGCCTGCTTGAGGTTGTTTCTGCCAAAGGGGGCAATACCACCCATTAGAGCCAAGGGTGTACTTACTTTTTCCACATGCGAAATTTGCATTTATGTTTATTTAAATTACTAGGGCATGCCCGTACTATATATATGCCCGTACTATATATCTATCTAAAATTATATCCCCCCCCCCTCTATTTACATGAAATGGTTTGGTCCATTCGCAACGCCAAAGCGAACGGCGAACGGCTTGCGAGTACAGTGACAATCCCCCCCCTCTATTTACATGAAATGGTTTCGTCCATTCGCAACGACCACAGAACCCCCCCCCCCTCTATTTACATGGAATGGTTTGGTCCATTCGCAACGCCGGCACACGCGATCGTTCGCTGCTCTCTGATTGGTTGAATCGTTTTTTGGACATAGCTCGGTAAGTAATTGTCCGATTAATATGAAACCTTGAAAAGGCACATCCTCGGGTCCCCAGCAATATACCTGGCAAGTTAAAAGTATATCGGACCCGTGGTTGTCGAGAAACAGCGGTCACAGACAAACAAACGTACAGACAGAGATTACTGGAATTATAGATAGATACAATGGACTAAATGGACTACAAAATGTAAATGTTTTATGAGATTTGTTATATTATATTGAAGGAGCTGGGGCTCCCACGTCGATCGGAAGAATGGACGCGACAAAAAGCTGGAATTCATCCGAGTTGCTTTAATCAAACCAAACACTCAGGCACTCTGAAAAGCCCGTTTATCGGGCAGCAATATATATACATATTATCCCGGAGCGTTTGCCCAGGAAAGGCGAGAGGGGGCGTGGCCCAGCGTCCTGGCTGCGGCCTGGCAAGTTGAGGGCGAGCCTGCCCGGGCGTCCTGGACGAGCCCGGCATGGTGATCGCTCCGCGTCCTTGATAGGTGCAAGGCGATTGTGAAAACCCAGCGGTAGCCGCTACAATATCACCTTTATCTATCAATATTGTTGAAATGAAGATCAAATAGCTGTATGTTGAAATATGTTGAAAAAGTGAAAACTTTACATGGGGTGTACTTACTTTTTCACGTGACTGAACAACAAAGCAGAGGTAGCAATAAAAGTAAGCGAGTTATAAAACTTAGACAGACAGAAGAAGGTAAAAAAACAATAAACGAACAAAAGCCAGCTTTGATAATATTTCCCCATCTCTGCATATAATTAGCATAAAATTAATAAGCTGATTAATCACTTGCATAAAAACATGAATTTGTGGTCTCAATTATTCCCACCTCGGGTGGTCGGAAGGGAAATAAATTTTTTTATCAAAGTGTTTCGCAAACTCGCTGGCCAGGCCTGACATTTGAATGAACTTCATTTTTGCAGGAATTTGTAATTTGCTGAAGCTGCATGCTGGCGATAACACGCCCACTCATTGCAAAAGGTGCCGTGGGGTCTTTAACATCCACCAACAAATGCTAGCCAATGGGACACCTAGCTTATCGTTCATCCAAGGGACGGTGCACTTTGTGATGCAACACCCTACCTGAGGAGCACCAATACAACCGTTTATAGTCAGTTCGGGAATCAAACCCAGACTAGATGGCTTAAAATTTCAGCTTAAAGTGCACGATATCTGCACTATCCTGTCCGACGACTAGCTGTGTACCTAACCCAACTCAGATTAATTTACCATGTTTCCTCTGTGTTTTCTTCCCCTCAATCCTGCCTCAATCAGAGGAGCTGATGACTCTCACAGGAAGGCCGCAGACCTCAACGCCATCATCCGCTATGACTTCATGGCTCGAAATGCCGAAGAGCTTTCTGTGCAGTGCAATGAAATCGTGGAGGTAATGTTTGTCGCATTCAGAGAAAACAATAAGAAATGAGAGTAGATGCAGGAAGTTTTTGACGCATCGAAAAATGGGAAACTTTAGAAGAAAAGTAGATAATGGGAGAATGATTGGCGGTTGATTGGATAATGGATGAAAGGTAAGCCGAGATTATTTGAATGCCAATTTGGCCCATGATGCCTATATTATTCTGTTTTGTTCTCATCTGTTATGGATGATATGCAGGATTGCTGTTATAAGACTGCTAACCTTACGTAATGTGTGGTTACCTTTAGTAGGTGCATGCGCAAAGGTGTGTTGACGTGTGTGATGCTTATGCTCGTCAGGTGCTGGATAATAGTCGTCAGTGGTGGAAAGTGAAAAATCACAGTGGGCATGAGGGCTTCATCCCAAACAACATCCTAGAGATCGTCCAAGCGACAGGGTTAGGACATCATGAACCCATCTATGCCCGTTCATTGGAGGTATGTGGCTTCATGCAGGTGTGCTTACTAAAAAATGATGTGCCCATCGAACAACTCTGTAATTTATAACAAGATCTCTCCAGAGTTTTATCTGATTGCTTTTGCTTTGGAAAATGTGATTGCTGTGGAGAAAAATCAAAATCACACGTTTGACTCTGTATGGCAGCATTACCTTGCAAGGGAAGATATTGAAAGGTACAAGGTGGGTTGTGGCCACGTTGTTGCTCTGCCGTGTGTTTTTGCTGTGTTGTTTGGAATCTCTCCTTGGGTTTCTAGAATGTTCGCCGAGGTTGTTTTATTGAACTTGGCAAAAAACAATTTAGCTGAAGATACTACCCAAACTTATTACTGTCTCGGACTCGTTCTCCAAATTTTGACAGGTGGCATGTCCTGGCCAACGATGTAGGAATTTGACTTTGGATTCAAAAATGAAGGCACCACCATCCAGTATAGCTGCCTAGCAGGGAGGGATCAGTTCCGATATTTCCATCTCTGAGCAGTTTCCATCCAGTTATTTTATTATTATTTCATGTTATGTTATTATGAGCATTTTCATGTTATTAGTTATTTCATGGATGTTATTTAACCACTGGGGGCGGGGCACCACGTGACTGCAATATACAGATGATGTCAGCAGGATTGACACCTGTGGAGCGTAAATATATATATTCTACAACACTTTTTTTTTTCTTTTTTTTTGTATACAGAATCGAGGCTCGTGAAAGAGCTAACATTTATTTCACAAACAAATCAAACAGACAAACAAAATATATACAAAGAGGGAGCGGAAGACAATATGGGGAGAGAAGGGGAAGCACACAAACACAACATTTGAGAGTAGGTATATGTGTGGGAGGGAGAGGGCTTGGGGGTAGGAGGCGTGGGAAGGGGGGGGGGGGGGTGGGAGAAGTATAAAACACAAGGACACCAAGGACTTCCAGAACAGAAGTTGGTATTTCAAAAAAGTGGATTTGGGGTGAAATTAGCAGGGGTAGAAAAGATCAAGGTTTTGGATGGGGGAAGATAAGAGATGGTGGTGAACAGCTGTTTTAAAGACCTGGAGGGTGGAGTGGGATTGAAGAGAGTGAGGGAGTTTGTTCCAGCGGCAGGAGAAAAGAGGAATGAAGGAGTGAAGGTGAGCAGAGAGTCTTGATTTTGGCAGTTTAACCATAAGAGGGTTGCAGGCAGATCTTGTGCGACCTGTAGGAATATTTGGGAGACAGAGCCCAGAGAGAGCTGGGGGGGCAAGGCCAGAGAGGAGTCGGTAGAAGACGGAAAGACCACCAACCTGCCTGCGGTGAGTGAGTGAAAGGCCCTTGGAGTTAGCTTCATCGCGGGAGATTCCAATGATTCTGAACGCTTTGGTTTCAACAGCGACAAGACGAGCTAGGTGTGAGTCAGGAGCACCAGCCCAGAGGGGAGAGCAGTATTCCATTGAGCTGTGGATGAAAGCCTTGTATGTGGTGAGGAGCTCAGGTGTGCCAAGGAAGGACTTCGCACGACGGAGGATGCCCAGTCGGCAACTGGCTTTGGAGGCCAGATTTGAAATGTGGTTTTCCCAGGAAAGATCATGGCAGATAGTGAGACCCAAAAGCTTGAGTGACAGAACTTCTTGGAGAGGATTATTCAAAAAGTGGATGGGAGGGTTGTCCAGTCGGTCTTTTCGGAGAGACATCGTAAGAGTGTGAGATTTGTCAGGATTGAAAGACATGTTCCACTTGTTTGCCCAGTCTGTGATTTTGTCCAGGTCTGCAGAGAGTGAGGAGGCTGCAGACTGCCGATCTGAGGGATGAGGAATGGAGCGACAGAGAGTAGAGTCATCAGCAAAGAGATAGAGAGGATTTTCAAGAGAGTCAGAGAGATCATTGATGAAGACCAGAAAAAGCACAGGCCCCAGAACACTGCCTTGGGGAACTCCAGCCTGAACAGGAAGAGGAGATGAGCGAAACTCATTCAGGGCCACACATTGACTACGACAAGAGAGGAAGTCCGCCAGCCATGCGTGGAGATTTCCATGGATACCAAAGGAGGAGAGTTTGGTGAGCAGAGCGGGGTGCCAGACCGTATTGAAGGCACGTGATATGTCAAGGGAGACAGCTCTAATTTCCTGTTTGGCATTGAGGACTTCCATCCATTGTTGAGAAAGCAGAAGCAGCATGTCCAGAGTAGAGTGACCAGGTCTGAAACCAAATTGATGATCAGAGATCAAGCCATTGGAGAAGAGGAAAGACTTCATATTCGAAGCAATGATGGATTCCATGACTTTGCTGATAATTGGGAGAAGGCTGATTGGTCTGTAGTTGCTAGGATCTGTTTTTGCACCTTTTTTGTGCAAAGCGATGATGTTGGCTGATTTCCAAGCAGATGGCAGATGACCTTGAGCAAAAGAGAGGGTGAAGAGAACAGAGAGAGGGAGTGAAAGAGCGGAAGAACAGGATTTTAGGACCTGTGGGCTGATGCCGTCAGGTCCAGTTGCAGAATCAGAGTCGAGGGTTGACAGAAACTTTTCCACCTTGTCAGGAGGAAACAACACAGAGTCCAGGAGCAGCTGGGTACGACTGGGTATGGTGGGTACAGAGAGGGATGGGTTTGAGGCACAAGATTTAGAGGCAAACACAGAGTTGAGCCATTCAGCTTTTTCACGTGCGGAGTCAGCCGTGTAGCCGTTTGAGGTGAGGGAGGGGATGGAGGGGGAACAAACACCAGAAACAGATTTGACCAGACGCCACCAGGATTTGGAAGAGGGAGACAGATAAGAGAGTTCGTTCTTGAGAATGGAGAGATATTGTTTCCTGGCTCTCCTGAGGGTGGACACCCACTTGTTTCGGGCTTTGTGAAAGGTAATGAGATTTCCTTCCGTTGGATTTGCTTTCCAGGAGACGAAAGCAAGTTGTTTCTGGGCAACAGCCTCACCACAAGATTCTGTGTACCATGGACGGGAGGAAGGGTATGACAACTGAAGACGAGATGGGATAAATCTGTGCATGAGAGAGAGCAATTTACTTTGGAAGAATTCCCAGGATGAGTTGATGTCAGAGGCGGTAGAGATGGGAGACCAGTCCAGATGATTGATGGCTGCTTGAAGACCGTGCCAGTTTGCCTGAGTGAAATGCCAGACTCGTCGACGCTGAGGAGGATCTCTGAGAATGGTCAGAGAGATGTCCACTTTAACAAGCACATGATCAGATGAGCCGATTGGAGCAGAAGAAGAGCAGCAGACATTTTCAGGGAAGTTAGTCATAACCAAGTCCAGAAGAGAAGATGCTCCGTTGACTGAGATCCGGGTTGGGAAATTGACAGATTGTGTCAGTCCCAGTGAGTCGCAGAAGTCCTTTGCTGAAGAGCCATGGCTGGTGAGAGAGGTACCCACACCCATCCAACTGGCATGGTGACAATTGAAATCACCACATATGAGGAAGAGAGAGTTTGGATGGGTAGATCGAAGTTGGTCCATATTATCAGACAGCGAGATGCAGATGGAGTCATCACTGTTTGGTGGACGGTACAACACACATATGAACAAAAGGTGGGAGCGAATGGGAAGCCGTAGCCAAAGGTATTCCTGGGGGTGAGGTGGAGAGAGGGCAGTGCAGGGCGAGTGAGGAAGAGAGGTTTTTTTATAAAGATAGCAACCACGCCTCCAGGACGAGGCTCAGGTCTATCATACCGGAGGAGGGAGTAACCTGGGAGAGATACCAAGGAATCAGAGACATCATGAAAGAGGAAAGTTTCTGTTAAGCAGATCATGTCTGGTTTGTCAGAAGCAACCTGTATGGAGAGATCAGTCAAGTTTGAGCGAAGGCCACGGATGTTTGAGGTCCATACCGTTAATGAAGAGGAAGGGGGAGCATCGGATACAGAACGGGGGGGGGGGGGGAGGGGTAGGGTAAGATGTGGAAGAGGAGGAAGTGGTAGGGAGAGCTGTTGAAGGTGTGTCAGAGATTTCAGAATAGCTTGGAGAAAGGGAAGAATGGGGCAGACAAAAGGTTTGATGATGATTGGGTGAGGCACAGTGAGGTGTTATTTGAGGAGGGGGAACAGCGAGGCAGAAGGTTGGGGGAGATGAAGGTGAAAGTTGGAAGGGGGAAGAAGCGGGGAGGACGCTTTGAGGAGGAGGGGTGAGATGGGAGTCTAGGAGGGGAGGGGTGTGGGGGGAGTTTAGGAGGGAAGGGGCAAGGGGGGAGATTTGAAAGGGATGGGTGATGGGGAAGATTTGGAGGGGAGGGGCAAGGGGGTAGATTTGGAGAGGAGGGGTGATGGGGAAGTTTTGGAGGGGAGGGGTGATGGGGAAGATTTGGAGGGGAGTGGTGATGGGGAAGTTTTGGAGGGAAGGGGTGATGGGGAAGATTTGGAGGGGAGGGGTGAGATTGGATTTTAGAAAGTGTACGATTAATGGGAAACGAACATTTATTGCAAAATGAGTTTCTTGTGACCTTCGAGTCAAAAATACATTTGAGGACGCTGAAGGAGGGGTGGAGTGCAGGAGAGTTTCGGGAAAGTATAAAAGAGGAACTGTAAGAGATGGAATTTTTTTTGGAATGAATAGATTTGGTGAGCAAGTCGAAAGCATCCTTTTATAGAAGAAGAAGAAAAAGGTGTTATAATATACGACAGAATACAGTTCTTCAGGGGAAAGTTTAAACATTTTAAAATTAAGCAGTGAAAACTATCTGGGGAAATGGAAAATGGAAATGGGGGTGAAACACGTGATCAAAGAACGAACGAACAAATAAGAACAACGAATAAACGAATAAGAACAGAGAAGGATATATATATATATTTTTTTTTTTTTTTTTTTTTTTTTTGAGTTGAGATTTTAAACAAGGAAGTATGGGGTGAAAGACTGGGACAAAAACAGAGAACGAAAGTAATTGCAGCGCAATCGACGGACCACTGAGAGAAAAACAAAGCCTCAAGGTCGGACACGGTAGCCTACTAGGCCTCAAAATATGCGACATGAATTAACCGACGATTAACCGACATTTATCTCTCACACACACACAAACAAACACACAAACAGACACATGCACACACACTGACACACACACACACACACACACACACACACACACAGACACATGCGCACACACACACAGACACACACACACACACACACAGACACACATACACACATACAGACAGACACACACACAAAGACACACACATACAGACACACACACAGACACACAGAAACACACACAGATACACCCACACTGTTAAAATGATTTCACATCCAGTCGTTGATCTACCAAAATTATTATAGTTCCTGATGTCTTGTTAGAATTTTCATGACTGAAGTATCTTTGGCAGAAAACTCATAAAAAGTTCATAACGGTCATGGACAAATAATGGCAAAATCAATTGTTTTTCTTCGTTTTCTCATTACAACCAATGTGGTTTGAAAACTTTTGACACGAGAGAGATTTTTCTTCTTCCTAATATTTTCACTGCTTCATCATTTAAAATAGGCTATGCATAGTCCATTGCAATTCCGGTGCTCCACAATCAAGATTCCTGGTCGTAATTCAAGCATGATGTACATGATTTGAATGGAGTAATTCCGGGATGATGAACATTCTTTGAATGACAATGTACAGTATATATAGTCCTTGTCATGTTGGAGAACAGTAGAAGGTAATGTGCAAATTTCTCCATTGTTGTTGTTGAAGAGGTTGTTGTTGTCCTGGATCTGATTGCCTCCACCACCAAAGGTGGTTGGAGGTTATGTTTTCACCTCTGTCTGTCTGTTTGTTTGTTTGTCTTTGAACAAGATATCTCAAAAAGTTGTGGATGGATTCGGACAAAATTTGGCAGAGATGTAGTGTATGTAACAAGGACGAAATGATTAGATTTTGGTGAAGATCTGGATTCGGATCCGGTTGCTAGAAATTTTTAAGTGATTCTTCACCATTGGGAGATAGGGCCAAAAGCAATACATAGCAGGATATCTCAAAAAGTTGTGGACTGATTTGGACAAAACGTGGTGGAGATGTTGTGAATTTGACAAGGAGGAATTGATTCAATTTTGTTGAAGATTCGAATCCGGATCATAGAATTTTTAAGTGATTCTTCACCATTGGGAGATATGGCCAAAAACTATACATAGCAGGATATCTCAAAAAGTTGTGCACGGATTTGGACGAAACTGGGTGGAGAGGTTGGGTGTGTGAAAATACCAAATCGTTTAGATTTTGGTGAAGATGTGAATCTGGATTCGGATACGATAATTATTTAATTTATTAAGTGATTCTTCACAATTGAGAGATCGTGTGAAAAGCGATATATAACATGATGTTTTAAAAAGTTATGAATGATTTTTGACTAAATTTGGGGGATGAGTTGGTTTGGTGACAAAAAAGCCGATTCGATTTTGTTGTTGCATGCACTCGGCCGGTGCTCAAGGAACAATGTACATTGTTAATACAAGAGAAAATACTTCTCTAACATCTTACAGATTCAGATTATTGCATGGTCCACACTATTTCACACTACCCGAATATAAAAAAGTGGTTATTGCATGTTTTGTTCTCTTTATTCAAAAAAAAAAAAATGCTTTACTTTGTATTCTGCCGATGCCTTTGGAGTTGCTTTTTTACATTGTCATTTCCATGTGTTCATCTTTTCCCTGCAAGCTGCTTGTCATGGAATTGGTGGAGGTAAATTTGGCACTTTTACCATTAGCCTTTGTGGTTTTACCTTCGTTGCTGTGTTTAGGTAAAGTATTCACTGGCACCAATGTCGGATGCACCAGATGAACCGGGTAGATTACTCTCTCCGCGATGATCCGGGTTTTTTATTCAAAATTTGCCAGCAACTTGGTAACTTTGCAGAGATACTCTTGGTTTCCAAAAGCTTAGAATCCGGCTTACCAACTAAAAAAAAATCACACTAAGCAGCTTTTTTGCTGCACGGCCATTGCTGGCTATATGATACTGAAAAGGAATGATGACAACGATTGAAAAATGAGCACAAACGTGGGAAGGTCTTCAGTCAATCACGTACCTCTGTAGTAGGCATTGGGAACTTCAGGCCCATTGCATGTTTTAATCCGGCCCATATTTTGTTCAGTATTGTATATAACTCTTATGTAGGAACGGCTGGCAGGATAACGTGGACGTATGCAAATTTGCCTCTGAGCTGTCTAGCCTGCATTGAAATATCGACCCAGCTATCAACTGCCATCCTGATGTTTCGCATGCAGGGTGAATCATCACTGTGTGTGCGCTCTGTCCCTCGGATGGATGTTAAACTGGGCGTCCCATTTTCTAGCATTAGTTGGTGGACGTAAAGGACCCCACGGTGTACTTCATGAAGAGAAGGCGAGCCATCGCCGGCACCCTGAACAAATTACACATTCCTGCACTTGCAGTCGAGTATCCTGAGTCTGAGTGTCGACCCACCCAAGTTGTAACCCCCAACTGCCTGGTCAACGAAACTGCCCCGGCAGCCCAGCACACCTAATGACACAAGCAGGAAACTAATAATGAGAAGAAGAATTATGAAGGAATATTAAAAGTCACACAAAATTTATTTCCAAAGATACTTCTTTAATCCTCATAGGTTGTATACAGTATCCTTACGGGACCGGTGTTTGTTTGTCTGTCTATCTGTCTGTTTGTTTGTTTGTCACGCTACTCCTCCTACAGTCTGGCCCCAGTACATCCAGACTTGCTATATAGGATCAGCATGACCCCAATTAGTGTATAGGGGTGTTTTTATCTTTGGGGGTGTGGGAAGGGGGTTGCCAATTCTCTATGTAAATGTGTATCGTGTAGCGCCGCCTCCAGGTGGGAGCGGGTATTAGAAGTCCCACCCTTTACTGTACAGTATTCCTGATCCCAAGTTTTCCAGAGCAGTCAGGTATTTTTGAATTATAAGGAGTCGGCATGTTTTTCCTTCATGCACGTAACCCGTATTATTTTTTTATTTTCGGGAGAGATTGAGGGAGCTGTCAGTTGCCTATACACTGCCCAAATAAAGGTATGTGTTCAAAGAAAATGTCGTATGCTTAGAACAAAGTCGCCTGTGGGGCGGGTACTCCGTTAGCAACCGTAATCCACTATGCTCTAGACTCTTGAGCAAGAGTTTTGTCTAAAATGCCTTCTGATACTGAGCAGCACATGACCATCCTTATTGTTATGCATTTCTCCAACAGAGGCAGAGAGATGGCGACAACAGAGCACCACAATCCTTGCCATCCCTGACAAGCCCAACTTCTCCAACATCTCCACATGCCCATGATCCCTTCAGAATGAAACCGGGGATGAGCAAACAGGCCGCACAGCATTGTACGTGATGAAATCCCCCATTATCTTGGTAACTTGTTTGAGAAATGTTAGTTATTAATCAGAAAACGCTGGTATAGGGTCATAGGATGTCGAGAAGGGGAGATTGAAGTAAACAGTTCATCAAATCGGTTTGAATGAGAGACCATCTCCGTATCCACCCCTGGGTTTTATGTCCACGTGTTTTTTTTTCCGGCATTCCCATTATAGAATAGGCTCCTGAAAAAGCCACCAGGAAACTGAGAGATCACCAATGTCTTCCTTTGTTTCTTATTCTCCCCGCTTTTCCGTTGATTTTCCCATCCCAACCCTTGCAGTGCAAGATGAGCTGCTGAAACGTCTGGCTGGACAAAACGTGAACAAGAGAAATTTCAACATCCCTCGAAGTGGAGGTCCATCTTTGGTCATTGGCATAAATTCCACCCCAGATGAGGTCAAGGCCTGGCTTGTTTCAAAAGGATTCAGCCCTATGTAAGGATGTCAATGATAGCAAAGCCCATTCTGTTATTGTACAAACACGTGTGAAAAAGCCTGCTGAAGAACAACGCTTGTATTCTGCTGAAGAACTTGCACTTATTCTGTCAACACCCTTTATGATCTTTAACGTCTCTATTATTTCCCCTTGTAACCGTCTACTTTCTAATGCATAAAATATTTTCTCTGTCAGCGGCTCCTCATAGCTGAGTCTAGCTAGGCCTGAGATCAATCTAGTAGCCGTGCACTGAATCCGCTCTATGGCAGCAACACGTCTTTCCTCAGATGTGGTGACCAAAACTGCACACAATTTTATAGATGAGGCCTCACTAATTCCTGGAACTACTAGTCAGGTTCACTATGTTTTTTCGTTCAAAATTTTGGTAGATTAGCAAAACTATACATTTTTGGAATATTCAGAGCATGAGGAATCCAAAAATTAATGTTTACATTTGCGTAGACACCTTTGTGAAAATGACACTCAGGACAGTGATGAAGATCTGTAAAAGCATATTCCTGAACGGTATAGACCTCGTAGATCCTGTGTATAGGACTTATAGTTCAATCTGATACTACCTATAACTTCCTATAACAACCTATAACTTCAAAGGACTTGCAATATCATGTATTATGTAATGCAGTTATATCACAAATATAAAGACAATGGTTTTCAATTACCTTTGTTTGTTGCTTTTCTATAATCCTGAGCACTATTTTGAGGCCTTTATTGGATTCCTTGACCCAGAAAACATAGGATTAGCATATTTAATTAAGTCTCTAGGTTGACTAGAAGCCGAGATCGCGCAAAATATGTATTTTATGGCGGCCATTTTCAAAATCCAAAATGGCGGCCATGCAGGTGTCTGTGCAAATGTCAACATTGATTTTCGGATTGTCCATGCTCTGAAGATTCCAAAAATGTACAGGTTTGCTAATCCCAAAATTTTGAACGAAATTATATTTGTTAACATAGTGAACCTGACGATACCTCCCTTTATTCATAATTCTTCCCTCTACGAATACACCTCCTATACATATTATCAGCAATTCCCCTGACTGTTCATGTGTAAATGTTGAAGCAAAGCCTGCCGTCTCACTTTCATCAGAAATCACGCTCCCTGTAGGTCCTATTCCTCAATGCGCCCACACTTGTCCCACCCTGTTCTTTACCCCTTATATACTTAAATAATGCCTTGATATTATGCTTAATATTCTCAGCCATATCCTTCTCATACTCTCTTTTGGCCTGCCTAGTATTTAATTAACTAGCCTGTGGTTTACTCCGATTAATGAAAGGGGTCTCACTCCAGTTCTGTTATTTTATACCAAACAAAAACCTCCTGCTTCTCCTTAATATTACTCCTAATTTCACTGCTCAACCACCCTGGCCTCTTCCTGCCTCTAGTTTTGCACTTCACTGGAATATCTCTACTCTGCACTCTAAACATTTGCTCCTGGAAGGTTTCCCATTTCTCTGATGCTGAATGCCTTCTTGTTGACTTCTCCCAACCTATAGCACTCAGCTCTCACCTCATAGCCTTGACGTTTGCCTTCCTGAAATCTAATATCCTTACACTACTGTCCTTAACTCTATAACTCATAGCAGAATCCTTCACGGACAATCTTATGGTCACTTTGTCCGAAATGCTGCCCTACCCCCACCTCCTCCACCATATTGTGATCATTACTTAAAAGTAGATCGAACACTGCACACCCACTCGTGGGATTATCTACAAACTGGGTTCAAAATTCTGGATCTGCTCTGATGTTCTGCTCTGATCTGATCAGATGGATCTGTTCCTTGTTCCTTGACCCATTCTGTCCCTGGCAAGTTAAAATCACCCATAATCAATACTCTTGAGAATGAGACTGCTTGTTGCAGTTGAAGTTAATATGTTATAATATCTCCTGATATTGCTCTCAAAATCTCATTGAGGTTCTGCTTTATCACCCCAGTGACTCACATTCATCATCAGCATAATGTCAGCCCTCCTCAGCTTCACTTGTAAATTTTTTATTTTCAGTTGTGCAATTTTGCAAAATTTCCTCACAGATTATTTTCCTTCTTTTTGCTATTCCCACCTCTTTATTCCTCCCACAGAACTGTGGAGAGCTTAGGTGTGTTAACGGGGGCACAGCTATTTTCACTGACAAAGGATGAGATGACCTCTGTTTGTGGGGATGAAGGAAACAGATTGCACAGTCAAATCATCATCCAAAAGGGCATCAAGGAGGTATGCTACTTGTATTTTTTTTAAACACACACACACACACACACACACACACACATATATATATATACAACATGGCCAAAAGTGTGTGGACACCCGAACATCACACCCATGCCATATGTGCTCATCAAACATCTCATTCCAAAATCATGGGCATTAATATGGAGTTGGTCCCCCCCCCTTTGCTGCTATAACAGCCTCCACTCTTCTGGGAAGGTTTTCCACTAGATGTTGGAACATTGCTGTGGGAATTTGCTTCCATTCAGCCACAAGAGCATTAGTGAAGTCGGGAACTGATGTTGGGCGATGTTGGGCATTCCAATTCATCCCAAAGGTGTTCAATGGGGTTGAGGTCAGGGCTCTGTGCCCGGCAGTCAAGTTCTTCCACAACAATCTCGACAAACCATTTCTGAATGGAATTCGCTTTGTGCACGGGGGCATTGTCATGCTGAAACAGGAAAGGGCCTTCCCCAAACTGTTGCAACAAAATTGGAAGCACACAATCATCCAGAATGTCATTGTATGCTGTGGCATTAAGATTTCCCTTCACTGGAACTAAGGGGCCCAGCCCGAACCATGAAAAACAGCCCCAGACCATTATTCCTCCTCCACCAAACTTCGCAGTTGGCACTATGCATTCGGGGAGGTGGTGTTCTCTTGGCATCCACCAAACCCAGATTCGTCCGTCGGATTGCCAGATGGTGAAGCATGATTCATCACTCCAAAAAACATGTTTCCACTGCTCCAGAGTCCAATGGCGGCGAGCTTTGCACTACTCCAGCTGAAGCTTGGCATTGTGCATGATGATCTTAGGCTTGTGTGCGGCTGCTCGGCCATGGAAACCCATTTCATGAAGCTCCCGACGAACAGTTGTTGTGCTGACGTTGCTTCCAGAGGCAGTTTGGAACTCGGTAGTGAATGTTGCAACCGAGGACAGACGATTTTTACGCCCTACGCGCTTCAGCACTCGGCGGTCCCGTTCTTTGAGCTTGTGTGGCCTACCACTTTGCGGCTGAGCTGTTGTTGCTCGTCGACGTTTCCACTTCACAATAACAGCACACCGTTGACTGAGGCAGCTCTAGCAGGGCAGAAATTAGATGAACTGACTTGTTGGAAAGGTGGTATTCTATGATGGTGCCACAGTGAAATTCACTGAGCTCTTCAGTACTGCCCATTCAACTGCCAATGTTTGTCTATAGAGATTGCATGGCTGTGTGCTTGATTATACATATATACCTGTCAGCAATGGGTGTGGCTGAAACAGCCGAATCCACTAATTAGAAGGGGGGTCCGCAAGCTTTTGGCCATGTAGTGTGTGTGTATATATATATATATATATACAGATACAGTGCATTCAGAAAGTATTCAGACCCCTTCACGTTTTTTCACATTTTGTTATGTTGCAGCCTTATGCTGAAATCGTTTAAATTCACATGAAAGCCTGCTTGGAGTTTGCAACAAAGCACCGAAAGGACTCTCAGTCTGTGAGAAACAAGATTCTGTGGGCTTTCATGTATGTTTCATTGCGGAGAGACTATCCGTCTGGCCACTCTGCCATAAAGCCCAGATCGGTGGAGTGTTGCAGTGATGGTTGTCCTTCTGGAAGTTTCTCCCATCTCCACACAGGATCATTGGAGCTCAGCCAGAGTGACCATCGGGTTCTTGGTCACCTCTCTTACCAAGGCCCTTCTCCCCCGATTGCTCAGTTTGGCCGGGCGGCCAGCTCTAGGAAGAGTCCTGGTTGTTCAAAACTTCTTCCATTTAAGAATTATGGAGGCCACTGTGCTCTTGGGAACCTTCAATGCAGCAGATTTTTTTTTTTGGGCTTCCCCAGATCTGTGCCTCGACACAATCCTGTCTCTGAGCTCTGCAGGCAGTTCCTTCGACCTCATGGCTTGGTTTTTGCTCTGATATGCATTGTCAGCTGTGAGACCTTATATAGACAGGCGTGTGCCTTTCCAAATCATGTCCAATCAATTGAATTTACCACAGGTGGACTCCAATCAAGGTGTAGAAACATCTCAAAGATGATCAAGAGAAATGGGACGCACCTGAGCTAAATTTCAAGTGTCATTGCAAAGGGTCTGAATGCTTATGTAAATGTGATATTTCAGTTTTTTCTTTTTAATAAATTTGCAAAACTTTCTAAAATCCTGTTTTCTCTTTGTCATTATGGGGTATTGAGTGTGGATTGATGAGGGAAAAAATGAATTTGAACGATTTCAGTATAAGGCTGCAACATAACAAAATGTGAAAAAAGTGAAGGGGTCTGAATACTTTCTGAATGCACTGTATCTCTCTTTAGAAAGAATAGGAAAACTATTTTACCTGGTTTCTCCCCTTGAGTACATCACTGAAGGGTTTCATTTTTCCTTTATTAATTTGTGACATTGATGGATTCAATAAAACATGTTTTAATAATACCCAAATAAATGCTTCTTTATCCTCAATTTCGAACAGAATACCTCCGAGTTGGAAGAAGTGATGAAGCGACAAAAAGCAAAAATAAGTTTGCAGGAAAGGCAAGTCACAGATCAAGGTGGTACTTCGGATCCACAACCATCCAGATCCACAATTCGTATAAATGCGTTTGAAACGCCGACTGATCAATAAGGGAGAGGAAGAGCGATATGACCTATCAAACTCAGAAATGGCTGTTTGAATGAGATTCAATTGCGAATTCGCTCCACTGGTTGCATCATTACTGCGGCTTGGCTGTGATGCCAATGGTATTTAGGATTCAGGCAGGGTACTACAACACAATGTCCTACTCTCTTTGAGAGATAACCAAAACAATGGGAAACTATGATAGGAATGTCAGATTTTGGGGATTAGGAAGAATTAGGATCCGATTAGGAAGAAGTCATCGTTTTTTGATTGAGGTTTTAAGCCTGTACTGTACAGCGAGTAAACATTTATACTCTGTCATTTTGCCATTTGGCTTTCCTTTGGAAGTTGATATTCTTTGTTATGCGTCTCTTGCTTCTTCATCATTCGTTATTTTGAATTACCTTCACATTCAGGTTCACCTGCATGTTTTTTGTTATTTTAAATGATCTGTGTATTTTATGATGTGCCTGCTCTGTATGCCAAGGGGTCATCTATTTAATATGTACTCAAACATTGTGCAAAATTTGACTCTGCACAACCCAGTATGCTCCAGACATGCGTCTGCCTTTCCCTTCCCTAATGCTATCTCCTCCAAACTTCCTCCTCCATTCCACACTGTTTTCTTACTCCCTTATCCCCCAACCCTTTCCCATTGTCCTCCCTATTCTTCCTTCTCTCGGTTTTATTTTCTTAATTTTAACCCCACCCTCAGTAATAAAGAGGTGGCCCCTAATTGGATGCACATGCTGTATTTCACAAGATTTGGTTCTTTACTAAATATTTAATGAATCACACAAAACACCAAAGACCACAAAGCGTCGTTCGATTAAATGAAGCAATTATATCGTGTTGCGACATCCAAACCAGATTTCTTTTCTTATTTTCCATCTACTCGAATGTGTTTTTAATGCTTTTTATTGGAACTACTCATGACATTTAAACCAAATAAAACACCCAACGATTCAGGACGTTTTATGAACCATGTCACCTGAGTGTGACAGCATATCCAGGGCACCTTTTGATATTTGGCAATAATTGCACCTTTCCTGGCTACTTTAGAGGCCTTGCTTTAAAATTACCAAAATGCTAACTTTTATCAACAAATCATTAATTTTTTATGAGCCTCGTCCGTTTTTGAAGGGACGGGAGAGACTGTTGTATTTGGTTTGTGTCAGTGTGTGTGTGAGTCCGCATGCAGACCTACTTTATATAGATCGTTAATTCTCAGATCTACTGTAATCTGTATACCCCGACGAGGGTCTGCATTTCTAAATCCTGTATTTTTCCTCGACATCCATGACATGGTTCTGAATATTGATTTCAGTTGTGCTTAGCGGTAACGGATAAGCAAAGCCATTTTGAGCATCAATGACCCTGCACCTTAATGCCGGCTAAAATACGTTTGTAAAACAATGCATAAAATCACTAAAGTCATCATGCATCAGTAGAAATTAAGGTATTACAAAGTTTTCCTCATTATGGTTGTAACGCAAGTGTCGTGTGATGAAAAATCTCTTATACAATTTTTAAAAAGTTGCTTTTCAAGGTGACAAGGAATATATATTTGTTAAAGCAAATGTTTGCTTTATTAAATAGGGTGGATATATGAATATATATTTTTGGTATAATGTATGCCTTCAGGGTTGTTTGTGTGTTTGTTGGGTGAAGATTATTTGATAGCCAATTGATCATTTGTATTGATCCCCCTCCCATGCTCCCCCAACCCTTGCCCCTTTCTGGGCCACCTCCACCCTATAAACCCCTAGATTTAAATCTGCAATGAACATTTGGATATTTTCTAGCTACAGCAAGAATATAAACTTGCCCTATAAATGTATGTTATGCAACTGGCATTGTTTTTGTTTTTAATAAAGGCAATGGTGCAACATTTGCTGTGATTTCTGTGGTTTTTTATTATAAACCTCGGAAAACCTGCTCCACCACAAAATACCTGCTCACATTTGGCAAAATGTTGTTACAGAAGTTATATAGAAAATCTTTCAATCGTTACATTTTTGTTTCTTGATCTTGCGTGGAGTAGCGCTAAAGTAGTGTGGTCATGTGTAAGGGGCGGAGGTCAAGGAGGGGCAGGAGGCATCAGGATGATAAGGACATGACCGAACATTTATATCAGTAGGACTCGGCAGGTAGAATTATTTATGGGTTAAGTGGCATCCCAGGTGTGCTTGCTCTTTTAGGGGGTGGGTGTATGCACGGGGTGGTTTTAGACTCTGTTACGTGTCGACCTCAAGGCACCGCAGCGAGTGCACCGGCAACCCGGAGGGCATCACGGAAGAAAATAAATAAAGACACTGATGTGCCCTCAGTGTTGTATTAAGGGTGACACCAACATACGGCAGGAGCCAGAAGGATAACGTTATAAGATATATTTACTAATCCCTAATATCTACCTGAAGCGCAATAATATTAATTAAATGTAACAATTAATGACTTTCCTAAGAATCCCGAAATTAAATAAGTACAAACGTTACATAGAGCAATGCAGCTATACGTTAACTTACGACTCTTGATGTGGCAACTCAGCTGCACCATTCATAAGGAAGAAGGGAACTCCAATCTGAAAAGGATGAGGTGGTTGACGGACCGGGGAGGTTGGAGGGACGAATAAGCTCCGAGAGTACACACCGGCAAACACACCGAGTGTCTCATTGAAATGGCGCGAAAATCACTCAGAATGGTGCCAACGTGGGACTACAAGGAGCATGTTGAAATTGTCGCCAAGATATAACATGAGTGCAATGTCTGACATGAAGGTCTCACGAATAGATGAAGGAGTTCAGCTGAGTTGAGGGAGTTCAGTAGTTGATGGTGTTCCAACAGTTGAGGGTGCTCCAACTGTTGAGGGAGTTCAGCTGAGTTGAGGGAGTTCAGTAGTTGATGGTGTTCCAACAGTTGAGGGTGTTCCAACTGTTGTGGGAGTTCCAACTGTTGAGGGAGTTCAGCTGAGTTGAGGGAGTTCAGTAGTTGATGGTGTTCCAACAGTTGAGGGTGTTCCAACTGTTGAGGGAGTTCAGCTGAGTTGAGCGAGTTCAGTAGTTGATGGTGTTCCAACAGTTGAGGGTGTTCCAACTGTTGAGGGAGTTCAGCTGAGTTGAGCGAGTTCAGTAGTTGATGGTGTTCCAACAGTTGAGGGTGTTCCAACTGTTGAGGGAGTTCAGCTGAGTTGAGGGAGTTCAGCAGTTGAGGAAATTGCGAGAGGGAGGTCTCACGAATAGTTGAAGGAGTTCAGCTGAGTTTAGGGAGTTCAGCAGTTGAGGGAGTTGCGAGAGGGAGGTCTCACGAATAGTTGAAGGAGTTCAGCTGAGTTGAAGGAGTTCAGCAGTTGAGGGAGTTCCGAGAGGGAGGTCTCACGAATAGTTGAAGGAGTTCAGCTGAGTTGAGGGAGTTCAGTAGTTGATGGTGTTCCAACAGTTGAGGGTGTTCCAACTGTTGAGGGAGTTCAGCTGAGTTGAGCGAGTTCAGTAGTTGATGGTGTTCCAACAGTTGAGGGTGTTCCAACTGTTGAGGGTGTTCCAACTGTTGAGGGAGTTCAGCTGAGTTGAGCGAGTTCAGTAGTTGATGGTGTTCCAACAGTTGAGGGTGTTCCAACTGTTGAGGGAGTTCAGCTGAGTTGAGGGAGTTCAGCAGTTGAGGAAGTTGCGAGAGGGAGGTCTCACGAATAGTTGAAGGAGTTCAGCTGAGTTGAGGGAGTTCAGCAGTTGAGGGAGTTGTGAGAGGGAGGTCTCACGAATAGTTGAAGGAGTTCAGCTGAGTTGAAGGAGTTCAGCAGTTGAGGGAGTTCCGAGAGGGAGGTCTCACGAATAGTTGAAGGAGTTCAGCTGAGTTGAGGGAGTTCAGTAGTTGATGGTGTTACAATAGTTGAGGGAGTTCGAACAGTTGAGGGCATTCAGCTGAGTTGAGGGAGTTTCAGCAGTTGAGAGAGTTCCAACAGGGAGGTCTCACGAATGTTTGAGGGAGTTCAGCTGAGTTGAGGGTATTCAGCATTTGAGGGAGTTCCAACAGTTGAGAGAGTTCAGCTGAGTTGAGGGAGTTTCAGCTGAGTTGCGGGTATTCAGCATTTGAGGGAGTTCCAACAGTTGAGGGAGTTCAGCTGAGTTGAGGGAGTTTCAGCTGAGTTGAGGGAGTTTCAGCAGTTGAGAGAGTTCCAACAGGGATGTCTCACGAATATTTGAGGGAGTTCAGCTGAGTTGAGGGTATTCAGCATTTGAGGGAGGTTCAACAGGGAGGTCTCACGAATATTTGAGGGAGTTCAGCTGAGATGAGGGTATTCAGCATTTGAGGGAGTTCCAACAGTTGAGGGAGTTCAGCTGAGTTGAGGGAGTTCAGCAGTTGAGGGAATTCTGAGAGAGGTGTCACGAATAGTTGAAGGAGTTCAACAGAGTTTAGGGAGTTCAGTAGTTGATGGTGTTACAACAGTTGAGGGAGTTCCAACCAGGTGAGGGAGTTCGAACAGTTGAGGGAGTTTCATCAGTTGAGAGAGTTCTGACAGGGAGGTCTCACGAATATTTGAGGGAGTTCAGCTGAATTGAGGAATTCAGCATTTTAGGGAGTTCCAACCGTTGAGGGAGTTCAGCTGATTTGAGGGAGTTCAACAGCAAGATCACACAAATAGTTGAGGGAGTTCAGCTGAGTTTAGGGCATTCAGCAGTTGAGGGAGTTCCAACAGCAAGGTCACACACATAGTTGAGGGAGTTCAGTTGAGTTGAGGGCATTCAGCAGTTGAGGGAGTTCCAACAGCAAGGTCACACGAATAGTTGAGGGAGTTCAGCTAGTTGAGGTAGTTCAGCAGTTGAGGGAGTTCCGAGAGGGAGGTCTCACGAATAGTTGAAGGAGTTCAGCTGAGTTGAGGGAGTTTAGTAGTTGATGGTGTTACAATAGTTGAGGGAGTTCCAACAGTTGAGGGAGTTCCAACAGTTGAGGGAGTTCAGCTGAGTTGAGGGAGTTTCAGCAGTTGAGAGAGTTCCAACAGGGGGGTCTCACGAATATTTGAGGGAGTTCAGCTGAGTTGAGGGTATTCAGCATTTGAGGGAGTTCCAACAGGGAGGTCTCACGAATATTTGAGGGAGTTCAGCTGAGTTGAGGGTATTCAGCATTTGAGGGAGTTCCAACAGTTGAGGGAGTTCAGCTGAGTTGAGGGAGTTCAGCAGTTGAGGGAATTCTGAGAGAGAGGTCTCACGAATAGTTGAAGGAGTTCAGCAGAGTTTAGGGAGTTCAGTAGTTGATGGTGTTACAACAGTTGAGGGAGTTCCAACCAGGTGAGGGAGTTCGAACAGTTGAGGGAGTTTCATCAGTTGAGAGAGTTCTGACAGGGAGGTCTCACGAATATTTGAGGGAGTTCAGCTGAATTGAGGAATTCAGCATTTTAGGGAGTTCCAACAGTTGAGGGAGTTCAGCTGAGTTGAGGGATTTCAACAGCAAGGTCACACAAATAGTTGAGGGAGTTCAGCTGAGTTTAGGGCGTTCAGCAGTTGAGGAAGTTCCAACAGCAAGGTCACACGAATAGTTGAGGGAGTTCAGCTGAGTTGAGGAATTTCCAACAGGGAGGTTTCTCAAGTAGTTGAGAAAGCTCAGCAGTTAAGGGAGTTCTGACAGGGATGTCTCGCGAGTCGTTGAGGGAGTTCAGAAGCTAAGGGAGTTCTGACATGGAGGTTTAACGAGTAGTTGAGGGAGTTCAGAAGCTAAGGGAGTTCTGACATGGAGGTTTAACGAGTCGTTGAGGGAGTTCAGAAGCTAAGGGAGTTCTGACATGGAGGTTTCACGAGTAGTTGATGGAGTTCAGCAGTTAAGGGAGTTCAGACAGGGAGGTCTAACGAGTGGTTGAGAGAGTTCAGCAGTTGAGGGAGTTCTGATAGAGAGGTCGCATGAATAGTTGAAGGAGCTCAGCTGAGACAAATACCTCCACGGGTATGTACAAGAAGAGAAGCTGAATCTCCAACGAACAGCGCACAGCGGGTAAAGGTGGATTCGTCGTGGGAAGGCAAATACCTATGAACTTTGTCTGTCTGTCTGTGAGCAAGGTATTTCAAAAAGTTGTGGACGGATTTGGACGAAATTTATCAGACGTGTAGCGTTTGTGACAAGGACGAAATGATTAGATTTTGGTGAAGATCCGGATTCGGATCCGGCTACTAGAATTTTTGAAGTGATTCTTCACCAAAAACCAAAGGCCAAAAACGAGATAGGGCCAAAAACGATACATAGCAGGATATCTCAAAAAGTTGTGGACGGATTTGGACGAAACTTGGTGGAGAGGTTGAGTATGACAAGGACGAATTTATTCGATTTTGGTGAAGATCTGAACATGGATTCGGATACGAGAATTGTTTAATTCCGTCATTTAACACACTTAATAATCAAACTGTGATTCCTTGTTGTACCATGATCCATGATGTATTACTAAACAAGAATGTATCAATTGAATGCAGGTTTATTAGCAACAACGATGAACAATCAATCTGCAAGACAAAGAAAGCGATGGTAGATATTAGAATAAGATAATAGATACAGAATATGCAAATAACAATGCGCAGTATTACACAAGATGAGAACGCAATAGAGAACAGCACCATACAAGAGTTGTCTATCTCCCTTTCCCAAAAACGTTCAATTGTGACACAGAATAAAACGAAACTGGAGACCGAGAAAAAGGATCACATGAGTTTATAATTGATATTCTTCTGAATTGAATCGGGCTGGTGGTTTGATAATTCGCTTCGGGCGGCCCGTCACCACCCGATCAATCGTCGGAGTCCTCTGAGGGCAGTTCGTAATTTCCTGGTCCATTGTGGGAGTCTCCGGTGGGTGGTTCACAATCGCCCTGTCCGACGCCGGAGTCCCCTCCAGCTGGTCCATCATCACCCGAACCGTCAAGGGGGCAGAAATAGGCAGTGACCGTGGAGGTGTGGCGGTGGTCTGCACATGTGGTTGGTTAGCGACTCTCGCGGGTGGTGTCATCGCGGTGGTGGAGCGGAGTGTCTGTGATGGTAAGCCCGGCGCAATGACATGTTGGGGTTCACCCTTCTGGGGAGTGGTAACAGGATTGAGACAGACTCTTGGAGCGGCGATGGGTTGGGTACCAGACATTAAGTATTTCGGTACGATTGGCATAACACTTGGCATAACGGTTGGCAGCATGCCACTTTTGCCAGTCGTAGTGGGAGTTGTCATGCTGAAAGGCGTAAAACGTCGCAGGAACTTACGATTCCGGAGAGTGATTCTTCCGGAGCCATCCACCTTGACAACGTATTGATCGAATTGTTTTACCTCAATCACGGTTCCGGTCCGTTCCCATTTTCGTGGTTCCAGGCCGGTCTGGTTCTGGATCCGGACATGGTCCCCGACGGCCAGTGGAGGTAGTTTTGTCGTGTGTTCAGAGAGTCTTTCGATCTCCCTGGCATGCCGAATGCGCAAAGCTTCCTCACGATTGTTGCGTGTTTCCCGCCAGGTGTCCGATGGCAAGTATCTGCCTGGGATGATGGGTATGAAGTCCTTGACTGGCCTCTTGAAGATGATCATGGCTGGAGACAACCTAGTGTCCTGATCCGGTGCATTCCGGTACTGGAGTATTGCACGTTGGAACCGATCAGTGTCTAGTTCACCATTGGAACCAGTGTTATCGGTGATCATTCTTTTCGATGTTTTGACTGCGATCTCGGCACGACAGTTGCTGTGTGGGAAGGCAGTGGCTGACAACCGATGGTTAACGCCCCACCGACGCAAGAAGTCTTGGGTGTCATGTGCCGTGAATTCTGGCCCACAGTCAGATGCCAATTCGTCGGGGATACCATAAGTGGCGAAGTTCGACCGCAGACATTTCACTAGGCCTTGTGCCCCGCCAGTAGTTAGCTGAATGATTGGCCAATTAGAGTAACGATCAACGGTGACCAAATAACTCCGACCCTTGTGATGAAAGTAATCTGAACAAACGTACTGGAAAGGGTAGGCAGGTTCAGCTGAGGCTGTAGGTGGAGCACTTGGGTGCGATGGGGCCATCCGATTGCAGTGTGAGCAGCGATTGCGCATCTCATGAATCTGGGGAGTGATTCCAGGCCAAAAGATCGAGCTGCTGGCCCGGGTGGTCATAGCCGTGACTCCTTGGTGAGCAGCATGAAGATTCTCAAGGACAAGCTTCCGTAGCTTCGGTGGGATGATAATCCTCCCCTTGTAGACCACTATGCCATCAATAGTGTAGAGGTGTTCACGGAAGGGAAAGTATTCCAAAATGGACACAGGGAAATCGTCCCGACTGGCAGGTAGACCCTGCTCAATAGAATTGAGTAACTGCAGCATCTGAGTGTCACTTGCTGTTTCGTCCCGAACATCGTCCCAAGTGACGGACCGCACAGAATCGAGTGTCTTGATGGCTGCCATAGAAATAGCCATTTCCATGCCAGAGTCGTCATCTGTGGTCCACAGCCCAGTCAAGGTGTGCTGTCTTAGTGTAGTCGATGTGGCCACATCCATAATGGAGGAAATGTCATCCACCAGTGGCAGTCGTTCCGATGGTCTGGCACCCGACGGATGTCGTGAAATCGCATCTGGTACGCAGTGTCGTTTTCCCGGGATGTGGATAATTCGGAAACGATATGCTAGGGTCCTTTCTTTCAAGTTGGCAAGCCGCGTGTTATGGATGTCCTCTAATCGTCTGTCACCAAGAAGCTTGATTAAGGGCTTGTGATCGACGGCAATAATCAGGTTCTTGCATCCCAACACAAAATACTTTACTTTTTCCAGGCTGTCCGCCACTGCTAGAGCTTCACCCTCTATCGGAGCATAGCGCGACTCCGCTGCATGGGTGAAGCGGCCTCCAGCAAGGGTGATTTTCCAGCCATCGGGGCAGCACTGTGGGGTTTCACCAGGGCATCTGCAGTGTTTTTGGAGGAGCCAGAAGCCAATCCCATCCTTCGACCAGTCAGTTGCGAGACATGTTGTCCGTTCCTTGTCAAAGATCCGGACCCCATTTGCGACTTCAGATATGATGAGTCGTTTTGATTCTTCGAATAGGGATTGTAGTGTTGCATCCCAGTAGAAGGGGGTGCATGGTTTTAGGAGGTCCCGAAAAGGTCGCATCCTCTCGGTCATGCTGAAGCAGTATGTTACCTGATTGACTAGCCCAAACCAGGAGCGAATGTCAGTAATTGTTTTTGGTGTGGGGAAGTCCTGTATCGCTTGGAGATACCTTTGGCATGGTCGTACACTGTCCATGGTGATCTCGAATCCAGCGAATTCGACCGTGTCCTGACCAAAATGGAATTTCGTCGGATTTTGCGTAATCCCATTACGGCCGCACAGGTCGAGCCAGTTGCATGTCTGAAAAAAGCTCTCTTCCAATGTGTCGCTCCACATGATGGTATCATCAATGCATTTGGACTTGTTTTTGAAGTCCGATACGATTTCGTCAAATCGTCTGGAGTATCCATCACCTGAAGCGATGTAACCTTGGGGAGTGGTGCAGTAACGGTATCGGCCCCATGGTGTGATGAACGTTGTCAGATGGCGGTCACATTCTCTGATTGGAACGCTGTGATAGCCATTCCAGGCGTCTGTTACCGTCTTTTTGGTGTTATGTGGCACCGCCATTGCTTGATGGAAGGGTGACTGGGTGTGGTGGGTCTCACGTGTGCAGTGCGCATTCAGTGGTTGCAGATCAACTGTCCTCCGTGGGGTCCCATCCTTCTTTGGACAGACGACCATTCTGCTGCACCATGTCACTGGTTCACCAATTGGCACCGGTTCCAGAACCCCTAACCTGATGTCGCGATCGATACCAGCCTTGACTTCTGCCTGCCAGTGTAAGGGGACAGGCACTGGGGTGTGCACCGCTTTTGGTGTTGCCTCGGGGTCAACCATCAGTGTGAGAGGCGGACCTTCCATGTGGGGTAGTGGCTGGTGTTCGCAGACATTGAATGTGCTGCTTTTGTAGTACTCCAGTAGCCATTTCTCCAGCCTCTCTCGGTTCTCGTCAGTGGCCGGAAATGGGATAGATGTAGGCAGTGTAGGGGGAAGCGATCTTACCGGGCAGTTACAATTTGCATCGATAACTGCTGCCACTGCAGCACCAACTGTGTTGGATTCGCCAATGGTTGGGAAGCTACTAGACACGAGGCCTAGATCGACGCATGCTTCACGACTGAGATACATGTTCCGTGTGTCAGGTGAGATGTAGCAGATTTGTCGGGTTTCAATAATGTCGCCATTGGTTGTGCGACCAGACAGGTGTAGGAGCATGGCGCCGATAATCCGGACCCTTCCACTGTTAACAGCATTCATCTTCAGGTTGACAGGTAACAGGTCTTCATTACGCAGCCCGAGTTTGTGGAAAATATTAAGTCCTGTGAGGCAGCTTTGACAGCCAGTGTCGGCCATGGCCTGGAGCCTGGCCGATTTTGGTCGGGATGACAGTGGCTGGCCGAAATGGTCATAAGATTCCTTATCGATCCGTGCTATGAGTTTTATGTACGGCTGTGGTTGAGACTTCTTCTTGGTCCAGCCAGAGAGGTGGTCAAATATATGGTGGTCGAGGTGTAGTGGAGTTGACAAGGTGGCCATGGCCCTTTTAATTTGCGGCTTCCAAATGGCCGTTTCTCGTTCCGTGACAGAGCAGAGGAGATCGTGGACCTGGCTGCTTTCTTCCACATCATGAGCATCCATTGATTTGTCCGTAGGTTTGTTGTCCGCCTTTTTCGTGCCTCCCCGGCAGACATGTGCAAAATGGCCGCGAGTGGCGCATTTACTGCATGTTTTCCCGTAGGCATTGCAGAATTGACGCCTTTGGTCGATGTTCGGCTGTTTGCCATGACCAGTTTTGCCGCAATAACTACAAATGGCCGCCTGCTTGTCGGTAGTGATCAGGGCTCTTTTGTTCTTCCAGTTTTTGTATTGGCTTGCGCCATGAGCGCCTTCACTATCGAGCAAGGCATTCTGGGAACGTTTCCCTGCTTCCTTGGCCTCTACGAAAGTGAGAACTTCCTCCAAGCTCATGTTCTGATTTTGATCGCCGAGAATGTCCTGTTGTATATCTTGATCGGCGAGTCCCCGACATAGGACATCGCGAACCATGTCCTTGGTGTAGTTGACATCAGTAGGGGGATTGCATGAGCATACAACAGAAAACTT